>NW_026623305.1:293095-330106 GCF_030028575.1 Malurus melanocephalus
TGAATATCACCCTGCCCTCACCAGGGGCTGTACGGGACACAGCACAAGTGTTATCCACCGTGCCCTCACTGGGGCTGTACAGAACATGGGAGAAACATTATTCACTGTGCCCTCACTGGGGCTGGGGGGTTGCTGTGCACCCCTGGAGTGTGTCTGGGCACTGCCCACGCTGGGGACACTGCAAATGTCACCATGGGACAAGGTGGGGACAGGGCTGTACTCAGGCTGTGTCACCGCACATTCCCAATGCACCGAGGAAGAGATTTCCTTCAAGAGAGAGGAGATTATTTACTGCAGCTGCATGGGGTGGCATCCCCAAAACCCAGGAGTTCTCAACAAGACAGGAACCCTGGCAGTGCCTACGTGCCCTGTGGTGGCTTCCAGGCCAGCTCAGCCTGTGCCAGCCCTGCTCCAGAGCACAGAGCCCCACATGGCACTGAATTCCTCAGCGGAGGAGAGTCTGTGGGTGCCAGCAGAGCCCTCCATCTGACCTGTCTGGGGCACTGCAGGGTGCAGGTCCACTACCCCACACAGAGCACAAGATCCAGCCATCCCCAAAGCCCTCGGAGGAGAGGTTTTGGCTCCCCTGTGTCTCTGGAGAGCCCTCCTGTGYACATCAGGGTCCATCCCACACTTTGAGCCTGAAGGGATTCAGAGCAGAAATACTTGAGCATACAATTTCCCAAATCAAGGTCGCAGCTCCAGATTGTTTCTCTGTGTTCAAACAACCAGGTTAATAAATCAGAATTAGTTCTCAGAAGAGTTTTGTTCAGAAAGGATTAAAAACATCAGGATATTTGCCAGAAATAGGCTCAGATAGAGGGTTTGACCCCGGTTTTGCCAAACACACAGAAAACATCTGCTCAGTGAAGCCAAACCATAAAATGGATCAAGATGATTCTGACCATGTTTGTGGGTGCTGAGATCCTTTCCTCAGATGGATAATGAGCTAATTCTTATGCAAGTGTTATAAAGYTTGGATATGGATCAATTTATGGAGAGCTTTTACACCTCCAGGTAACAGAGCATACCACAGAGTGTTTTAAAGAGCAAACAACAGAGAACAGAAGCATTTCCACAGCGCAGTGTGAGGCTCACTCTAGGTTAGTTTTAATGCACAAACACAATAAAAAGGAAGTCATGCTGACAAAATACCAAGTTTATGCCTGTTCAGCACTAGACACTAAAATTCCAGTATTCACCCATGACAGAGCAATGTCACAGCCCCGTTAAATGCAGAGCTTCACAAASACGGAAGATCCTGCTCTTGCCAAGMGAAGTCACACTGATAAAAGCACACAGGCAATAAAGTCACCTACAGCAAATCCCAATTCAACCACACATCTCCCCCCAAGCCTCTCCTCACCACTGCCTTTGCCCTAACCTGCTGCATATCCCATAACTCTGATTTGGAGATACTGACCTCACACCCTCTGAATGTGGGTTAAGAGAAACAGCATTTTTTTACCTTCCCCATAACCCAGATGAGAATTTACAGTGATATTTYATGTTTCTGTCCCTGGCTGTGAGCTGCCTGCCTGCACGGACGGCCTGGGAGCTACTCCGGGACAGCAGAGGCTTCTGGAAGGTGACAAATTCACTTGTTGTTGCTGAGATTGTGCCACTAAGATCTTGTCACCCTGGGAAACAGCTTGGAAGGGATCTAAACAAACACAGAAACACAGAGCAGAGCATTAGAGCTAAAAGGACACCGGCACCCGTTTAGAAAAAGCCCAGAGGAGCCGTGAATCTCCATAAATACAGAGCCGGAGTGATGTCCTTTGCTCCTAAATCCTACAGAGGAGGGATGGCCTGGCTCCAGCTAGACCAGCACATGGCACAGGCCAGAGAGAAGGGGTGGCTTCAGGCTATCCCTGACAGCTCCTAATTTGAATGATTGTTTGGGTGATTATTTACACAACCAGCGATCAATTCTCTGGGCTCACCTTTCTTCTGGTTCCGTGATGACAGGGGCTGAGCCACTTGGAAAAGGTATGAGGTACTCCCATGTTTTCACTGGAACATTGTCATAACTTTTTAGTTCTTGGSTTCCATTAGTCAGGAGCACTTCTTGCAGCACTGGGCCACCTTCCAGGCATAACATCCACCAAAGGCACTGAGTATGTCCTAGTTTTTCTCAGAAAACAGCCCAGAGCAAGATGACTACAATACAGCAAGTGCAGAAGAGAAGCAGCAGTGAGGAGGTCAAACACTAATTAAAACCAAACCGGGAAAAGAGCGAACCAAAACTGCCTAATCTCTGACCCCAGGAGAAAATTATTGCGAGCCACAAACAAAATCAGTTCCAGTCACGCTTTGCAGAGCTGGCAGTGCACAGCTCTGCAGGCAGCACGAGAGCAGGGGCAGCCTCAGCATTTCCAGCACCCAGTGCTCCAAAGTGAGGACCATCCTCTCGCCAGGGCCTTCCAGCAGCCTGTAGCAGTAAGCACTTCCAAAGACAGGGGAAAAAAATTTAAAAAAAAAAATAAAAATAAAAAAAAAGACAGTAGTAGTTCAATTAATGTAAACGTGTAAGGAACATGGAGATAAAAACACTCATTAATTATTTCTATTCCGACCACACACATCCCTCCAGGATACCCTGTTGTCTGTGAATGCCCAGGTTCACCAACAAGTGCTTGAACTTTCGTTAGCTGTCTGCTGAATTTCCTCTTCAGATGGTAGAAAGAGGCACTGAATAGCTCATCATTGCTCCAAGCAAGACGGACGAAGCCTTCACTGCCATCCAAAAGCCCCTTCTCCCCTACAGACACTAACACTTCTCTCCCTCCCACCACTGAGCCTCCACAGAGCCATTCTCAGCCCCCAGCATCCCCCATTAAAGCATCACCATCGTTTCAACACATCCCTGACAAAGAGGAACTCTAAACACTGAAATGTGTGATGGTGCAGCAAAAGGAAACAGAGAATCCATCCTGAGCACCTGAGATCGATGCAGTTTGTATGTGTGCCATACCTCTGCATTCATCCTCTTCCTACTTGTTCTCATCTTTCTTTCCAAACAATATTGTTTTGTTTTGTTTTTTTCAAATATCAGCTAGGGTTTCAGCCTCTGGATGCATGTTGAGGTGTAAAATCTTGGCCCGCTGTTGAATTTGTGTTAAGCCAGCTCATTATCGCTGAACAATGGCCCGTGAATTGGCTATTGTTCAAAGAAATCACTTATCAAGGCCATGCCCGACAAAAACAAACCGTTAGTGCAAAGTTTTGAAGTGTATGAAAGAAGGATTAAGGAAGAAGGATGTTGTTGCATTTAATCTGTAAGATTAAGAGATGAGAGGTCTGGTTTTTATTAAAGGGAGTCTCCCTGTGATGTTAGGCAGGCTGTACAAAATCCCTGTATTTTCATTTCCTTYTGAATAAAACGGGAATAATACCATTTTCCTATCCAGCGGAGAGGTTTATGTCACTTCAGCCCTAATGCTCACTTTGCCGACCCCAAAACGCCTGCGAAGCGTGAGGCGAAAGAAACAACAACTCAGCCAAGCACAGCTGATGGACCGAAATCTTCAACTCGAAATGAATTGACTTTCATCCAGCTTCCAAAACCCAAACCACACGCGATTAGGCTAAGAATAAGCATGAGAAATGMCACTGGGCAGGGTGATTTGGTGGAGAGGCGGAAAGCCCCGGGAGAGGGTTTGGGGACGGGAGCAGCTCCTGAGCCGTGAGCGGGCGCTGCGCYTCTGACAATCTCATTAATTTTGAGTGGTTCTGGAGCCGGGGGCTCTCTCTCACCCCGACAGCTCCTCCGACTCCTTCCTGAGCCCAAAAGCACCCAGGGCTTTCCTCCCCACATTTCTGGGGAAATGCCTGCGCTGCCTCCCCCGTGCTTTGCAAAAGGACATTGCTGCCTGCCGAGCCTGATCCTGCGCTGCGCTGTGACACGGCACTGCTGGAGCTGCCACCACCGCTGTGACAAATGGCTTTCCATCGTAAAAAAAAATAAAAGGAAAGAAAAAAAATCACTTCAAGGTTGGCAAAGCTTTGTAGTAAATTTTCAATGTTTCTCCCACGCAACCTCTGCATCAGCAAGGTTATTGTTATTATTATTATCACAATTTAAGATTAGAGGCAAATGGCTTTTAGAACATACAACGGGTGACTGCTTTCAAAAGCCAYCCAAGATGCTGATGTTAAAAGGGGCTGCTGCATGCCCACAACGTCTCCTTTGCCATTACTGTCAGCAGCCCTGTGCAATCCCCCATAAAGTAAAAACACATGCTGGAGCGCTGGTGATAATGGATGGACAGGCTGAGGCTGCCAGCGAGCATTGCTGGGTGTAGGTCAAGCAAGACAGAGCACAAAACACAAACACAACAAATGCTCTCAGATAATCACCCTCCRAGCAGTCGCTGTGCGTGGAATCACAATCGTGACAGAGTCTCTTGCAGAGAAATCCTCCCAGATCGACTGAGGGCTGCAGAGCAGCCTCCAGGAGGCCAGAGCTGCCATCCTCACCCTCCTCTCAGAGGCCCAGGATCTCCTGGTGGGTGTGGAGGGACGAGATCTCCATCCAATCTTTGTAAAACTTGCAGTGTTTTCGTGGTCAACACAGCTTCCCTCACAAACAACTCAAGCCCAGGTTTTGGTGACAAACCTGCTCTGAGGCTTGTCATTGCTCCTGCCATGAAAGCACAGCAGAACACAGGAAACACAGGAGTGCACTGAAACTCACAGCTACTGCAGAATCAAGAAAATCTCAMATTAAACCTGGAAAAAAAAATCCCATCCTGCTCCAGTTTTGCAATCCAGCTGCAGCAAATCCCAGGGGATCTCAGCAGTCAGCAGCTCCCACCCTCCCTGGGGAGCACAGCCATGGAAACACCACCATGGATGGCTGGAGTCACCAGGGGGATGGAGGTGGTCCCCATGCTTCAAAAGGCTCCAAAACACAGCTGAAAATAAAACCCAGCAGCTGGATAAGCGGGGCAAGGGCTTTGAATCTACAAGACGTTAGAAGAAAGTGTTTTATGGGTTTTCCTTGCTTCCTTCCTCTCCTCCCTTTTGTTTTTTGGCTACAGGCTCAAGGTTTTCTTTGGGACACAGCTTCCTACATCCCCTGTGAGCTGAAGTGACCCAGCTGGAGCTCATCCCTCTGAAACCTGAATCCAGGAGCTGCTCCCTGTCCCTGCAGCAGGGCAGGCTGGCCTTGAGGAGCAGCAGCACAGGGACCAGCTCCAGCTCCTGGCACATCCTCCCACCATCCCTGGGACCCCTGTGTGGGCAGGCATGGGGACAGTGCAAGGTCAGGTTTGTTCTCAGCATGGCCAGCACCCTGACACACAAGAATTAAATGCTGGGGAGCTCCTGGCTTGTCATCACTCAGGACTTGTAAACACAGCAGTGGTCATTACCAGAGCTGAACAATGAAACTGGAAAATAGAAGTCTCCACTGAGGCAATTGCTGAATCAAAGCAGCCACCAGAAGGAMAAGATTTGCTGCTCCCCACCAGAAGGAGCTTGGCTTCCCATGGTACCTGTCTGATCTCAGCTGCTTCAACTCCTTGTGCTGCAGGATGAGGAGGCTGAGCAGCTCGAGAAGGTGTCAGGGAGCTGCACCTAAGGGTGGCTAAACTTCCAAGTTTTTGAGAAATCTAAACCTCCTGAAACCTGGTTTCACTCCAACTCGCAAAAAAAAAAAAAAAAAAAAAAAAAAAAAGCTGACATTTGTGAAATTTCTCATGACACAGAATGACTTTCCCATCTAAAAAGAATATCTGGTAAACATCAGCACGAGGCATCTCTGCAATCAGCTGTTCTCTCCACAAAGCCCAGTAGCTCTGAATTAAAACAAGATGAGCAAACCACAGTTAAATTCTCAGGGAAGCTCTGCTCTCATCCTGCCCCTCCCTCTGGCACCCCAGCTCACACAGACTGCCTGGAGCCCCTCACAGCCTGTCTCAGCTTGGGGCTGGGATTTTGGGGAGCTGGGGTGCAGAGCTGGGACCCCAGCATGTGAGAGAGCTGGTGGCCAGAGCACCCCACCATGGCCAGAGAGACTCCAGGGGGGACCCCAAAAGGGCCAGGCAGTGTCACTGCACATCTGCTCCACAGAGACACCCTGSAGGTGCCAGAACCCCCTGAGCAGGCACCTTCCAACAGCTCAGCTGGCTTCTGGAGAGGGCAGCAGCAGCTGGAGGAGCTGGCTGGACTGGCAGGATGTGCCCAGGGGATGAGGGAGCCSCAGGGAAGGGGAATATCAGTGCTGTGAAATGCTGCATTGCATCAAGAACAAGGTTTCATAACCCCCACTGGGTTCAKCCCAGTAAAGTGCACCCAGCCCAGTGACCATCAGCAGTTTCCAGGCCGTGGGCTGTTCCCAGCACATGTGGTCATCCTGAGAGGACGCTTCTGTCTAACACGGCCAACAAACAAGGGAGGGACAGGAACACGACCAAGATGTGCGTGCTTAGTTCTGCTGCCAGACTGGAAATAAAACTTCCAGCCACTGGAATGGCCAAAGCACGTTCYCTTTGTACTCACTGCACACTCAGAATCACATCTTTTGTGTTATCCTGGGAGTTCCCTTTAATATGATCTCCTCTTTTTGTTGTTTTAATTGAGTTATCCCTGGCGCATTTTAAGCCAATTCTGGTAAAGTAAAAGCAAAACCACAAACCACACTTCCACTCCAATGATGCCCTGGTGGAGATTCAGGCTCAAAAAGCAGCAAAGGGAGGATGGCCCAGGTGCCTCCCCAAAATCTGTGAGTGAATGGCCAGGAGGACAGGGCAGCTGGGGGAGGATCAGGGACGAGCATTTATGGCCAGGCTCCCAATTTAGGCTCTCCTGAGAGGGCTCTGAGCATGGCAGATCCAGCTGGAGGCTGATGACCCACCAGGGACAGTGCCAGCTCCCAGCAGGTGACACCAGGGCACAAGGACTCAGTGTGAGCAGGGCTGGCATGCCATGGGTGCCCCACCATCCCTCACCTCTCACATCACTCCCAAAGAGCAGCAGTGACCCAAACAGAGCAGGACGAGGGCCTTTCTGCCAGGGTGGCAGAACCCAGTGAGGCCAGCAGGAGGGGAGGTCACCTCGGAGCAAGGGACATCTCCCACCTCCACTCAGCTGTCAGGATATTTCTCATCCCACAGCCCGCTTTTGGGAAGCAAGGATCAATCTTTACCAGCTCTGAGAGCCAGCAGCCCCAGCAGCTCCTCCTGTGCCCCGTGAGGTTTCCTCTGCTGCCAGGATGCMGATGGAGATGATCCCAATTAAAGACACGGGGCTGTCACAATTTCAGCTGCACGAGGGAGATGAGAAAATGAACGGTGTCACCGAGTGTCTGCAGGAACAAATTTACAAACCTAATCACCTCCCAGCACAGCCAGGCTGCCAGTGCCTGAAGAAGGGTGATAGGGGACAAGAAAGCTTTTGGGACTCTTAAAGAATGTAAATTCACCCTAATAGGAATTGGATCTGTCCCTGCCTGTAATCAGCGGCAGAGCTGAGATTCTGAACTGGAATATTAATACAAGTGCTCAATKGGAGATGAAAACCTCTCAAAAACTCTCTCAAATGATGAGAATTAAACATCAGAAACGCAGCAGAGCAAACTGCAATGCAGTTGTGCTGGCGGGAGGAGTCTGCTGGAAGGGGAGGCTGAGRAATTCCATGGAAGATACCACAGCCACCTGGTAGTGCCCAGGAGAACGCATCTGTACTGACTGCTTCCTGACACACTCATTTGTCCTTCCAGGTACCCTCCCAAACTTGGGTGTGATCTCTGCTTCTCTTTAAAAAACAGGATAATTGGATTTTTAATCCAGGTTGATCAGGTCCAYCCTCCATGGCTTAAGAAGACCAATACATGGGAACAGGAAAGACTCTCTTATTGTGACAGCTGCTGTATTTTGTTTTTCTGTACTACTGATGTTATGGTTTGAGGGGTGGGGAATAGTTCTGACACTTCTTTTCCACGAGTATTGGGTATTTGGGATATGCAGGTTGGGATATTRCACTGCAAAAGAGCAGCATTTCCTGACAATAAAGTTGATGGGGAGCAGCTAACACTGAGAAGGGGACAGCCAAACGAAGGAAAAATGAGTTTTCACTTCCCTGAGGGCAAAAGGAAGGTGCTGGCAAGCCTTGCAGGAAAACACTTTCTGGAAAAGGGGACAAAGCAGGGCTCCAACAGGGACATGCACAGGTTGGGAAGCTCCACAGCAGCTGAGCCCCCAGTGACATGTGCTGTGTGTCCCACCCCAGCTGCTCTGTCGGWCTGGCATGGCTGATATTTGGAGGTTTGCTCAGCAAAAGACTTWCAGTGTTGCCACAGAGGTCCCAACAGTTCTGCAGAGCCGGGGCTGTGCCAGGAGGGAGCTGAGGCTGCCCTGACCTCCCTCCCTGAGCAGTGTCAGCAGCACCACAGGCACCAGGGGCTGCAGAGAATTCCCTGATTGCCAGCCCACATGGAATGCAGGGGGAAGAGAAGGATTGTGCCACACACACAGGGTGCCACAGGATTGTGCCACACACACACAGGGTGCCCCCAGCCCTCTGTGTCCCTCCACAGCCCAGACCTCTCCTTTGGCTTCAGCAGGAGTTTCCTGTTCCTCATTAGAGAGAAGTAAAGCCTCAGGGTCTTTGAGCTTCATAATTCACTTTGCAATTGAGGCACAGAGAGGTCAGACATGACCTGGAAGGCTCTGTGTCTCCTCCTGCTCTGCCCCACCAAAGCAAAGGTCCCACTCCTCACCCCACTCCCTGCCCGGCTCTGCCATGTCTGTCCTAAAGCGATCCATCAGTGCTCAGCTACTGATGAAAAGGGAGARATCACAGCATTTTTTAGTAAGACATTTTTGTAGCAAGCATGTCAGTTCCATATCAACTCTTCTTACACACAGCAGATGCACGGTAACAACTGCACACGACATTGCAGAGCATCGGCGGCTGAGGCTGCCAAAAAACAATGAAACACATTGAGAACGACTCTATTTTCCCCTGTCAYTTACATGACAGATCTCCTTAATTAACTGCTTTGCTGTCAGGGAAAATTAATGAATGAGAGAGAAATGGTCTTTCTTTGTTATTAGTACCTCTATTGCTTTCTAATCTATCAGGGTAATTTCGTKGTAATGGAAGTGAGGATTAAAAGCCCCAGCTGATGGAAGGGTGGGGACAAGCACTGAAGGGCCTTAGGAGAAGCTCCATAAGGAGATGGGACACGCTGGAGCACGGCTGGGCTTGGAGATGTGGTGCTGCAGAAAGGCAGAGTCTGGGAGAGGGAGGGAACCCTGCCTGGGGGTGCTGYGGGCAGCTCCCACCTTCTATCGAGGCAGCGGAGCCACAGGAGCGTCACCGCCCGCCCGAGGGGATCCCGGGCACGGCACTGGTCCGGCAGGGCAGGGGGTGAACGGGGATTGATGCTGGGACTGCGCTGAAAGGGGAACCAGGAGCCCGAGCTCGGGGCGCAGACCCCGCTGCCCGCGGAGCCCGGGCTGCCTGACCCCGCTGCTGCTGCCCCGGGGGACACGGGGACACCGTCACAGGAGGGTGACAGGGACACTGCTGGAGAGGAGGGTGACAGGGACACTGCCGGGGGAGGAGGGTGACAGGGACAGTGCCGAGAGAGGAGAGTGACAGGGACAGTGCCCGAGAGGAGGGTGACAGAGACACAGCCGGGGAAAGAGGGTGACAGGGACACTGCCGGGGAAAGAGGGTGACAGGGACACTGCCGGGGGAAGGAGGGTGACAGGGACACTGCCGGGGGAAGGAGGGTGACAGGGACACTCCCAGCCCGGGGAGGAGGGTGACATCTTTCCCGGCGGGGGAAAGATGCCGTGTGCGGGCAGCAGGCGGAGCTGGTGCCGCAGGGACGGGCAGGAGCGGCCCCGCAGCCCGGGACCCGCCCGGCGCCGCCGCGACACGCGAGGACAACAGAAAACCACGAACGTAACTGTAATAACAACAGTAATAACACGGATAACATAAAAAATAACCATAATAATAGTCTGGAATACTCTGCAAAGACCAAGAGGTGACGGGACAATGGAGGGAGTGACCRTCCCTGCACAGCCCGTGGAGGGGCTGGAGCTGCCGCGCTGTCCTCAGCACACGAGAACATTTCTGGATCGTGTTCCCGTCATAAACACAACATTTCTGAAAAATGTATTTTCCTCTGCCCAGTGGCTGCGTATTTGTACCGGGTACAGAGCACGGCACCAACACAGGTGAAGAGAATAAAAAGAAGAGGATAAAAAGAAGAGAATAAAAACTCCCACCCCAGACCCATCAGTGGAAATCTGGGAAGCTCTGCTGTGCTCATAGACCGTCTCAGGATTTACCAAGGCATCCATGAAAGCTGACAATTTGGCCCAGAATTCAGGAAAGAAGAATGCTTTCAGCACTTGCTTCCCCGAAAGAGCCGAGCTTGCCAGCTTCTGTTTAACACGAGGGCCGATGCTGTGATCTCGCTGACCGCTCGGTGTTTTCCTGGGTGGGCAGCGAGGGAGCACCCCCTGCCTTTGTGCTCGTATCCAGGCATCAGAGAGCGCTCCCGGCAACTCATCCCTCACGAAAAAAAAACCACTCTGCTCGCTTCGGAGGAGACAAAAGACACAATTCCTGTGCCAGGGGCTAAACAACAACAAAAAACCAACAGCACTCAGCTCTTCAGGCTGTGTTAAAGTGACCCCAGAGCGAGCTCTCCTGCTTCTTCTGAGCCCCGCTGCCCACTGCTCCCTCTCTCAGCACAAACCGTGTTCCGGTAAGAACACATTTCCTCCCTCCATCACCCAGACTGTGCCAGTGACCCAGGAGAAAAGCCTTTCCCTTCGGATGGGACTGTTCATCATCACCCCTTGTGAGCACAGCCGAGGCAGCATCTCTGGGAATGGGGTCACCCAATGGCTCACAGGGCACGACAAAATGTAGGGTGCCCACCGCCCCCAAAAAGTGCATCCCTCAAAATTCAAACCTTGGTTAGAGGGTGTGAGTCAATGCTGACCACCTTGGCTGCTGCCCATCCAGGTGTCCATCAGAGGAATCCACAGCTCGGTGTCCACAGCACCATTACCCCAGWGCTCACAGGCAGGGCAGAGCCATTCCCACCTGACTGCATCCTTTATACCAAGCCTGACACAYACCAAAGGTGAAAATCCCAGTGCATTTCCCTTCATTCAGCACTGTGGGGCCGTGATCCTGTAAGCACAGCTCGCCAAAGCCCCCCTCAGTTTCCCTCCAGGGCTGTTTTCCCCGGTGTGCTTTGCTGGGAGCAGCACGGGATGTTTGGGACACAGACCTTCAGCAGATCCTGCCAAATCGTGCTCCTAATCAGACTTTAAAAAAAAAAAAAAAAAGAAAAAAGAACCTGAAAGAAATGGCACAGGGTGCAAGGAAGAAAAAAAAAAAAAGAAAAAAGAACCTGAAAGAAATGGCACAGGGTGCAAGGAAGAGGTAGAAAATAGAGGCTGCAGAGATATGAAGAGTCTAGAAAATGTGAATCTTTGCCTCCCACCACTGAATCCATCCATGGAGAAATGTGCCCTCAGACCCACCACACCTGCCTGTGTAACACAGCATTTCTACAACGTGTATCCTGCACTTAAAATACATGGATTTTACATGCTCACTSTTACAAGCAGTATTTTCAGAGTTGTCTGCCTTTGACTTGAAGTCCTTCTCTTCCAGGATCCGTTGCAGGCAGGTGAAACTTGTACCATTGTCCCTTTCTTTTTTTAAATGATGGAACATTTCCCCCAGCCCACATATTGACCTTCTACCTCTTAAGCACCATTTTTCTTTTAGGTAAAATAGGATTATGCTAAACAGTCACTCTCAAGTACTTCTGGCATGAGAGAGTAGAGAGAAGGCTATGAAATCTTTCTTTRGGATGCTCTGATCCCCCTCCTCTCCCCGTGTGCCTCCTAGCCCGGGCACACAGCCCCTGCAAGCTCCTCTTGGCTGCTTCCCCACTGAYCAGACATTTCCCCAGCTCTGAAAAGCACTGGCTGTTTTTAGTGTGCCAGGGAAGATTAAATAATCACCCTTATAGATGTAAAATATCGCAGTATGACTCATTAAAAAGTCCACAATTTTTGCAGAGCTTGTGAAAAGCTGGGGGATGTTTGTAGGTGTCCAGTGAATGCAGTGTCCCTTCTGCAGCTTTCAGTCCCCAAAATGAAGGATTCATGAGCATCATTTGCAGGGCAGCACCAGCTGGGAGGGCCCAGAACGGGGATTGCCCTATACCCCCCACAGAATTTAGATATATTCAAGGGAGAAAACACCTTTTGTTGCACTGTTTGGAAGGTAAGTGTGATCAGATGTGGCTTTTCTTTGAATATTCTCACTCCTCCTTCATACTCTTCCCATGTCTTTCCCTCTGAGGTTCATTTAATCCTACTCGAGAAAGCTGATCAAGATGGGAGTTATTTCAGCATCTTTGCTGCAACATGACTTCATTTCTCCTGTCCTCTTCACTCTCCAGCATTCAGCAATTCCCTCCAAGACTCTTCACGTCTCTTGTCTTCTGTGAATTAAAACCCAGCTAGGATTGCCTGCTGATAACTGCACCCTGGTCTAACAAGGCCTGGCCTGTTGCTGTGTTTATTTTGTGAAGTGTCACACAAATAGGCAACAGCAGGATTTACTGGCGCTTCCCTTCAAGTGTGTGATTTTTGTGTGTACAGCGCTGAGTTGGAAAAAAAAAGGTCTCGCTAGAAATATTTTTCTTGAGAAATACTTAAAAGAACATTCTTATGTTTCAAATCTTGCATAAAATTGACAACATTGATAGATTTTAGATACCAGGGGAAGCAAGAAGCAACACAAAGGAAAATCAGCGTTAGCACAGTGACCATGCCACAGCCTTGTTCCAGGGTGTCCTGGCAAGGGATGGTGAGTGCCCTGGGCAGCTCAGGCTGGCTGCACCTTCCAAACCCATCTGAAGATGTCACTGTCTATTTATTGCGTSTGAGAACAGCTGTAGGAGTCATATGGCTCATTGTTTATTGCTCATTACACAGCTTACCCCTCACCTACTGAGCAYTGAAAAAAACCAAACCAAAACAACCTTCTGTACACACAGAACTATTTTCCCTGCTTTCCTGCATCCCCTTAGCATCTCTCCATGGTAAATTGGTGTCCACCTCAGTGACTGCGCTGCTGAGGTGTCCCAGCTGCAGAGGTGCACCCTGAGCAGCACCCAGGAGCGCTGTGCGGTACTTTGGGAAGGATGTGGCACGTTTGGGTCAGTCATATAAAGAATTCCTCCTTGTCGTGGGAAGGATGAGTCCATGTGGCACGTTTGGGTCAGTCATATAAAGAATTCCTCCTTGTCGTGGGAAGGATCAGTCCACGTGGCACGTTTGGGTCAGTCATATAAAGAATTCCTGCTCGTCGTCGTGCTCTCCGGGCGCGGGGCAGTCCCGCGGGGCTGGCGAGCGGCATTCCGGCTCTCCCGGCCCCATGGCCCCGCTCGGTGCGCTGGCAGCGCGGAGCCCCCGGGGCCGCTCCGGGCAGGGCAGGGCGCTGCTGGCCGGGGATGGCAGATGAGGGAGGCTGCTCCGCAGGGCCCCGCAGAAATGGCTCAGCGGGCAGCGGGCACTGCCCACGGCCATGCCGGTGTCCACGYTGGTCTCGGCTCCGCGCTGCTGGTCCGGGAGCGGAGCCCGCAGCATCCCGCYCTGCCTGCGGAGCGACGGCGCTTCCCAGCACGGCCGGGCTGCGGGGACACCGCCAGGGGGACACCGGGGACTCTGCTGCTCACTGCTGGCTTGCTCAGAGGCAGCGRTTTCACCTGGGTCAGATTTTGTCCTGCCCCTCAGAGCTCTGAGCTCCCGGCTTCTCCGTCCCCGCCTTACAGGGAGAGGGGCTGGGACACAGTCCTGCGGCATTTTCCCACTGCTCGTATTGCTGCGCTGCTGGGAAAACCCAATGTTCTTTTCAGGGGGCTTGGAGCTGCTTTGAACCTGTTGAAAATTAGAGAACCAGTTAATATCGTTTTATCTTGACCGGTGATGATGCTCTCACCCAGCCTAGCTGCCGCCTGCAGCTTGAGCCAGCACACCTGGGGAAGCCCTTGCCCAAGTGAGCTGTGGGTACAAAAAATCCACATGCATTCCAGGGGAACCTGGAAAAACACTTGGAAAAGAGAGCCACTGCCAGTTACCCCGATGGGCTTCAGGGGGGAATGACAACATCACACGGAGTCTGTGAGCAGAGCTTTGGATTTGTTTTGGAATGTGGCAGAGAGCTGGGGCAGGGRGTAAATTGCAGGTACATAGAATAAAGATTGACAGCATGAGCTGAAGAGCTGCAGAATAAAGCACTGGGCTGCCAGCCTGCTGTGTGGAGCCTGGACACAAGATCCATCCTCCAGTTCAAGTGGATTACACCTTCCTTTGTGAGGAGCACAGGGCAGCGTGGTCGCATCCCCAAAAAAGCTGTCAAATCTTCTGCCAGGGAATTCAGGTACATCTGCCAGCTCAAAGACCTTGTATCTACAGCAGGAAGAACCACAGAGTGATTTAGGAAGGGACTTTTGGAGGTCACCTGGCTCAGCTCCCTGCCCTGGGTAGGACCATCTTCAAAGCTACGTGGAGATAGCCAGGGCCTTGACCAGTCCGAGAGGGTGCARACTGGTTTATAAATGGATACTGAATCAGGCAGCAAGGGCTGCCCTGACATTAGTGCTCAGAGCAGCATAAAGATAAGCTGAACAGAGTAATTAGCTTTATCTGTAACAGAGGAGTTCTGGAAGGAAAAAGAAAAAGCACAGGATGGGCGAATAATTTAAAATCCAAATTACAAGGAAAAAACCCCAGAGGTGGGAGGGGTTGTTACAATGGAAAGAAAGCACACTGAGCTGAACTGCCATTGTGCTCACATGTGCTCATACTAATATCATCTCAGCACAGACTTTGTCTTCTTTTAAAATTTGTATTCATATAACCTCTGGACTGCACACTTAAACAGAAAATGCAGAGATTTCTTAAGACACATCTTTTTGTCACTTTGCCCAACTGCAACTCACTCGTGAGCTCACAACCTCTATTGCAGGCGGTGCTGTATCAACATTACACTTACAAACATTACACTTATCAACATTACACTTCTGGTTTTGGGTGCCAAAAATCTGCTTTGAAAAACATTTAGACAGCAATGAYTTATCAGAAAAAGATTAGGCTGCTACAATCATTTGTTTGAGGCAGAGGAGGGAGGATGTTAAGCTGGCGTGCCCTAGAAAGCATTAATAATCTCCATTTGAGGCAAGCAGTAATGATGTTAATTTAACAGTAGAAAAACATTCCAAGGATCAGCGCTTATATTTATCAACAGCATCACAGCACTGGCAGGCACCGATTACAGCATTCACAAATTCAAAAGAAAACACGAACAAACAAAATAATAATTTCCATTTTGAACCAATCCTGCTTTCCTTGAAAAAAAAAAAATTAAATAAACGCCCTCCTCTGAGAGCAGCACAGACACATACCTTGAGCAGAATGGTGTTTCCTTCATAGTCCTGTGTTTGCCACCTGGTGCTGCTGATGGGAACGCAGGGGTTGGGCAGGAGGGGCACCAGCTGCCCGATTTCCCTCACCTTGAACTGCAGGGCCGAGGAGCCCCTGGGCTCAGCAGCCACCCCGATGGGCAACTGCTTGAGGCAGAGCTGCACAGCCACGTGCGGGGTGGCGTGGAGCACAAACACACACAGGGTGCCCTTCTGCAGGGTGGCTTCYCTCTGCAGCAGCATCTCGTAGAGCCTCACCGCATCCTCGTAGTTATCGAAGCTGCAGTAGAGGGTGACCCGCAGGATCTCGGGGCCGCAGTGCACCCTCCTGATGCCCCACACGGGCAGCTGCTCGTCCAGCCCGTAGAAATCCTGGTGGGCTGGGGGATAGAGGGGGCTGTGCCCGTTAGTGAACTGGGCACGCTGGTACCGCCAGGGTGGGCGCTGGAACTGCTCGTGCACCTGGAAAATCCGATCTTCTCCCAAGTCTTCGTGCAGGAAAAGGAGGACGGATATTCCAGGAAAGCCGCAGCTCCTCTTGCAGTATCTCTCGTAGTATTTCAGGGGAGGAATTCGCTCAGACACCAGGAAAAGGCGAATGTCCAGGCAGAGCCACTCCAAAAGCCGATCCAGMGTTTGCTGCAGAAGAAATGAGTGTCCCAAATGGGCGAGGAGATGCACAGTCATCAGAGACTCTGCTCCATCAGCCATTGCAAAGGCTTCTGGCAAATACTAAAACAGACAAATAGGTGCCTTCCTTCTCTTCTTGGGGCCCCAGGAACACAAGGGTGCACTCTGAGACTTGAACAGACCGAGTTCAGACTTCTGATGGAACGAGCAGAGGCAGCAGGTGGAGAGTGACAAGGCTTGACGTGAGCATCCCAGGTGACATCCCAGCAGAACTCGGCTCAAGGCTCCTTCCCAGCTCCAGAGCTCTGCTCAGTGCACACACATCACCCAAGGGTCCAGGAACAGCTCTGTGTCCCCTGCTCGTGCCGTTCCCAGCACAGGACAGCAGAGATGAACAGCACTGGAGCACAGGCAGTGATTTTCCAGGATGGGAATGCTCACTTGTCTCTGGAAAAGCGGCCACTCYGGGTCCTTTTTCAGAGGCCGTGTGGCACTCGTGGCTCAAACCTGCAGCAAACTTTCTCATGGTCAGCAGGCTGGCTTTGGCTCATTGTGAAAAGCCTGTGATCTCTGGGAGTCCCACCCTTCTGGGGCACACAGATAAGCTGTTCTTTAAAGACAAGGAAGGAAAACAGAATAACAAAAGAATAAACCCAACCATGTGAATTCAACAGATAACAATAAGGGCAGATATAAATCAGGAAAGAGGAGCTTTGGGAAAAAGCCTGSACTCCTGGTTACACCCTTCACACCACAGGTAGCTTGCTGCCTAATGGGAARCCCAGTCCTGKTTTATTGTGGCCATAAAAGCTGGGYACCAGGCTTTCYATTTTCACTGCCCTCTTTGCTTCTTTTCCCTCCTTTTTTTCCCCTGAGATACCCATGTGATCCATAGCCTTAAGCAAAGTCCAAGGGTTTTTCCCTTGGTCCTTGGGTTCACATATTGGTACTTAATTTAACTTGCTGCAAAAGCTACAATAGGAGTGCTGAAAATCCACCTCTTTCCAGATCTCTTCYAGTGCCTGGACAGTAAATCACACTGTCCCTTCATCTCCCTGTTTGCCAGCCCAGGGGCAACACAATACAATTCAGGCCAAACCCACTTCCTACACAGAACTGCCCTCACTGCAGCCAGTGTTTAAATCAAAACTGGGGCCTCTGGTCATCTGTCCAGCTCCACCTAATTAAAAGCAGCACATCTCTCTCTGCTGACATGCCAGCTTCCCTCTCCAACAGCCAAGCACACAAAGCAGTGGTTCACTGTGCAGAAATCCCAGCACTAACAAGTCTGTTATTCAAACTCTGAACTATATTTTTAATATGACCCTGAATTTGTATTCAACTAATATCACCAAGGTTTAAAGGTACAAGCAGCAGYGCCTTGGTTTCCTTTATAGAGATCCCTCTCATTGACAGAAACTCACACTCATGCTTTAAAAGCTACACTGACACCTATGTACAGTAAAAATAAAAAAGACTGTCTAGAAAATGAGGAAAAATTATTTTGCACCCACCTGCAACACTTTGAGCAAGTAACAACGCTTTTGGGCAGGAGGCAAAAACAATATCCAGCCTTCAGACAATTGCAGGAAGAGAGTGAAGAGTGCAAGTGCTCAAAACATTAAAATGCTCTAGATGAGCTCTGAACAACACAGTTTCACTAAAATATGGAAAAGGAAATGATTCATCAACTCCTTGCTACAAGGCAGGGGCAGGCAGTCATCTGCCTTCCTGCCTGTGGAGAACAGGGGAATTTTGCTGCACAGGAAAACACCAAAGCCAAGCAAGTTCATCAGGGCTTGGTTTGTAGCTGGAAACAGCTCGCATGAGCAGCTTCACCCTGCTCCATCCCCAGGTGAGCATCCCTCGGGCTGCTGCTGCACCACAGCCCCAGCCCCTTCCCCCTTAGCTGGACCCCCACTCCTGCAGCTGCAGACTGCCACTGCCAGGGCAGAGAGAGGGAGGCAATGCTTTCCTTGTGCAGGGCCATCACTGCTGCTTCGTGCAGCTCCCGGCCCATCCCTGCTCCCACCTGCTGGATACAACCCCGAGGGAGCTGAACTGCTTTCCAGATGGGCCTTTGGAGCATCACCTGGCTTTACAACAGCCAACCCTCTGAGCCCGAGTCACAAAAAGGTGAAATCCTGAACCCCCAGCAACTGTTTCTTCTGTGCTTCCTAAGGAGGGTCAGGGAAATAATCTCATTTATGGAGAACAGCTTTAGGCCTGGTTCTCAGCTCTTCAGCAGCTCCAGGTCAGGAGAACCCATCAATCCTATAAGGAGCATGAGATGACCTGAACCTCAGCCTTCACCCTGATGGTCTCTCTTGGAGGAGGGCAGCCCTCTCACCCAGCCTGGGCACCTCTGCTCCTCTTCCACTCACTTTGATAACTAAATGTGCATGGGAAAAGCTGAAATCCAGGTTCCTCAGCCTTGGACAAGGGTGCTCTCATGCCCTCCCTTTTCTCCAGTTTATTGCCCCACCCCAAACCTTGGGATACAGCCAGGGTGCCACGGCCCCCACTGCCGCAGCATGGTGAGTTCAGACCCTTCACCCACTGCTCCTCTTAGGGGAAAAAGCTGCCACCAGAACCAAGTGCTGGCTTTTGCTGGATCTCCTGAGAAAAGCAAAGTGCTGATTTCACCCTGATCCCTGAATGAAGTGAGTCCTTGCCTTCCTCTCTGCTTCCCCTTCCCCCAGCTCTCCAGCCCGGCTGCCAAACGGAAAAGCACATTTTTCACAGTGACCTACTGAACATGCCAAGAAAGATTTCTTCAAGAGATTAGAAAAATAGCAGTTCAATCTCACGTGAAAAGTCACTTTGCTGAGGGGAGGAGGGGTGGATAATTCTGATATGGGACTCAAAAAAAAATTGGGGCCCCATTCTCACATGGCAGTGACTGGTAACACAGCACAATGTACAGAAAGCTSCTGGGGCACTCCAGCTGTGTGTAAGAGCAGGACAAAGAAGAACATTTGTGTTTAGCACTAAAACATCCACTGGAAAGCCCTGCACAAATTAAAGGCCAAATATAAACAACTAATAAACACTCAGAGAATACCCTCTGCTCCAAGTCTAAAATCCTACAGTGGAAAGGCATGGCATAATAATTAAAAATTCCTTCTCATAATGAATTCCTGAGTTGAGCCTAGTCCTCTGCACTGCTCAGAGCCCTTGGCTCCAGCTGACACCACCAAAACTGATGCTGCATCACAGGATTTAATAAGTTCATAGCAACATCTGTAAGGAAAGTACTTTACAAGGATTATTAGAAYGTAATTAACTTGAGAGAGACTGAGTATGAATTACCTAAGCACCTCAGGAGAAACCCTCATTAAATGCATGACTTGGGCTTCCTAATTTCTTTTTGAAACATTTTTTTTTTGTTTTACACCAATCTCAAGCTCTGCCTGTAACAAGGACAAAACTACTAAATGAAGCTGCTAGATGACAATTATACACAGCAGAGACAGGGCTGAGACAAAAATCAGGATTAAGGCATGACTTGAATACAAAAATCTTTTCAGAGTTTGCCTCTGGGTTCAAATGCCTTTACTCAAATTCATCATCACTTTGGAGGAGAGTAAAGACCAAATGACTGAAAAAGCAAACACCCATCCAACCTATTGCATTTATTTAAATAGACCTCTCTCCCAAGAGATTCTGGTTTCAAAGGTCTGTCAGCAGACACAGAAAATACAGAGAGCTCCAGCGCACACCGKGAGTCAGGATCCGAGCACACACACGCACCAAGAGGAAAAGGAAGCAGGAAYAGAGCTGGAAGGAGCAGAGGGAGCTGTCTCAGGCTGCAGCCTGTCCTACCTGGACCCGGAGCGGCCGCAGCGCTGCCCTGGGCTCTGCTGGAGCGCTCCGGCCGGGCAGCCCCGCGGCTGCRGCTCCTCCCAGGGACGGGACACGGCGCCTCCAGCTCCTGCCGGGGGAACGGGAGCCTGGAGCTGCACCAGGGACAGCTTCCAGCCTCGCAGGAGGCGAAATGTAAACTAAGGTGAGAGAGGCTGCTCCTGACACGGAGCCAGGGCAGCCGGGGAACAGGGATGCTCAGGAACAGGGATGCTCAGGAACAGGGATGCTCAGGAACAGGGATGCTCAGGAACAGGGATGCTCAGGAACAGGGGTGCTCAGGAACAGGGGTGCTCAGGAACAGGGATGCTCACCAACAGGGATGCTCGGGAAGGGGCAGAGGGACACCGGGATTGAAGCTCATCTGCCCTGCACTCCTGGTGGCTGCAGTAACGGTACAGCAAAGAAGTTATTTGCAGCTGACACAGCCTTCGGGGCAAATGCAAGCTGAAACAGCAGCACTGAGACAGATATGAGCATCCTGTCAGTAACAAATGTGTCTCAAAAAGACGCTGCATGTCCTTGGCTGGTTTTTTAGTCATCTCTCAGCAAATGTGGGCTGTGTGCCCTCAGCCAATTAAGGGGCACTTGCAAATAGTTCCATTCTTCCTCAGTTTTCAGTTTGTCTCAAATATTTAAAAAACTCCTAAAACACTCCACGCACTCAAACTCAAGATCTACGAAATGTAACGAGCCAATTGGAGGTTATAGCAGAAACAAGTGTTTGGTAAAAAAGTTYGCAGAATGGGTCAGGATGGGCYACAGTGGGGCATCTGGTCCAACCTCCCYGCTCAGGCAGGATCATCCCAGAGCACATGGCACAGGGCTGTGTCCAGACAGTTCTGGAATATCTGCAGTGAGGGAGACCCCACAGCTTYTCTGGGTAAGCTGTTCCAATGCTCAGTCACTGCCCAGTGCAGAAGCTCTTCCTCAGTTCAGGTGAAATTCCTGGGCACCAGTTCCTGCCGTTGCCTCCTGCCCTCTTGCTCCACACCACAGAGCAGAGCCTGGGCCATTCTCCTGACACCCTCCCTTCATTCCCTCACAGACMCTGATCAGATCCCCTCTCACCCATCTTGACACCGAACAGGCCCAGCTCTCTCAACCTTTCCTGCACTGACACAGCCAACATTCAGCACTGTCCCACGATGGCATCTTTGGGACCCTCTGCCCACGTCCCCAGTGTCAATCCACTTCCACACAAGTCACTGTAGGACGAGAGGGAACTCAGCTTGCCTACATGTGAATTTACGTTCCCAGCTTCAGGGACTAATTTCTGAAAGATTTAACCCAGCAATTTTTACATAAATTACACCTCAATTGAAAACCTTCCAGAAAAAGAAAAGAGGCAGATCTAAACAAAGATCTTGCAGGGCCCACTGAAGTGTTTGTTTAATCAGCTTGCATTTAGCACTGTTGAAGGCAAGTGAAAGCAGAATTCTTGGAAGGCCAGCAGCGGAGCTGGAGCCGGGCGTGACTGCACCCTGCCGAGTGCTAATAGGAGCCAGTCCCCAGGAGAGGGTGACCTTGCCAGTGAGGCCAAGCTCCAGCTTAAGGAACAAGGCAGACCCACGCAGTGTGAARGCTTCTAATTACTGCCTTTCCTGAAGACAACCTTCCTAAGATACACAATAATACACCCCAACTTCTAATTAAAAAAAAACAAACAATCTTGGCTCGGATCCTGCATTATGCTGGAATTGCAGATTTGCATAATTAAGTTGATACCAAATGCTGTGACAGACAAGCTGCAGGAGATTAATAGCCTCATCTTTAACAGAATTTCAAAGGAACAAGATCCAAACAGCCAACAAAAGATTAGCAGAAGTGGCTCTCAAGGTCTAGGAAATGCAGGCTTTACTGGGTTTTGGGGTATGTTCCAGCAAACTTTCCAAAGGAAAATCAGCACACGAACTCAAAAGCCATAGGAAGGCACCACCAGGCTCTAACTTTGGCATCACTTTGAGGACTTCAGGACTTCTTTTGATTTTTTTTCCTTCCAATAGCAGGAGTGCTAAAGGCTAGTCAAAAACAAGAAGTTCCATCCACTGGTGGATCCCCCTTTCCTCCCTCCCTCCCAGTTTCTACTCAGGAAAGCAGGAGCACGTGGCTCTCCAGACAACTTCCTTGTGCTGTCTACAGCTAATCCAGGTCAGCAATTCTGGGACTGGAAAAGGTGAAATGGGTCTTCCTCTCCTAAGCAGCAATTTGCTCCTTGCTTTGGGAGRAAGAGCTGCTGAGAGCAGGCAGTGTCAGGCTGGCAAGAGACCCAGGCAGATACTGCTGCTAGTTACAACCACACCACATTGGCAAGATTTACAGGTGAAACCTATGAAAAAAAGAAAAGATCAGGTAATGTTTGAGAAGACTGAAGTACCAGCCTAAACCTCACTGCCTTAGTGTGGAATGAGGCAGAAATATTACATTGCAAACMACCAGGCTGTGTGTCTACTTCCCTAACAAAGCTTGGCTGTCCTTGAAAAACTTGGCTTAATTTAAAAGGTTGTAAAAATAGAGACATTCACTTTATCATATTTACATCTAAGTTCCTTAAAGCAAGGACTAATGCTGTGGCTTTCCACATACAGGATAAAYACAATGTGGTCAAAACTGAGGCTTCAGGTCCTAACCTAATGAAAATAAATAAGTAACTCGGATTAAAAACAAAACCAAACCACTACTCTGCCAGGATTTGAAGGATACAGCACACAAATGAACAATGTTCACAGAGGAGGAACAGAACAGCTCTAAGATCAGAGGGTTCCTCTGCATCTGTTGCACCTGGAATAATGGTCAAATTTTGATCTGCAGGGGAAGGAATAAACTGCTCTAAGTTCAGATGTTATTTCTTTCCTACCCATAAACTCTGGGTTCCTCTCAATGCTACTGGATGCATTAGTTCCCAGGGACTTACTCYCCATGAAAGTTCCAGTTTTGGAGAAGGAAGGGAAGAACAGAAGTGGCTCATACTCTTGACATGCACCAATGCCAGCACAACAGCGCTGTTCTGGGGCAAGAGGGGCAGGCATGGTTACACCAAAAATGAACCACAGCTGGAAGAGTCACAATAGTAAATGCTGTCTGTGGGCACAATCTCTGAACACTTCCCTGCACAGCGAAGGACAGAAAGGTGAGTGAACTACTATCCTGTCCTTTTATCCAGCTTTCATTTRGATGGATATACGAGTTCTCTATTTTACAATCTTTTCACGACACCTTCCAGAGAACAGAGGTACCATTAAATTTGCACTTCAGATTGAGCACATTGGTTATTACATTTATTATTCAAGATATCAAAATGAGTATCAACAGAAATTAAACTTGGCCCAGACACAAACRGGATAATGCCTGTTACCAGCTGTGCACATTAGTCTGAGTCCAGTTCTAGGCTGTCAAATCCTGGCTCTAAAKCACCGGGCTCATGGAAGGGGGAGCTCAGGATCAGAGCCCAACTCACCTCTAAGCACCGTGAGGAACAAAGCAGAACAATGGGTTTGATTGAGCTGTAGTGGTTCTGCCCAGTTTTGCACATGCAGAGGACACAAAGCAGTTGCAGATTTTGCTGCTTTTGAAAAAATGGGAACCCCATCTCTGTGCAGGCTTATCCCCAAAACAATGCATCATGACAGGTTCTATCAGGATAACAATATCTGTATATTTATATATAAAGTGCCACCCATCAGTCCTATACCATGTGAATAAAAATACTTCAGTCTTTCAGCATATTTAGTACAATGCTTCTGTTTCCACAGGTGAGGGAAARTAAATCTGACACTGGTGGCTGATTCTCAGTGAGCAGTGGCAAASAGAACAAACTGTGTTGCATTGGAAGTTTTGGGGTTGACAGAACAGTTTGCCTTTGGAAACGAGGGCGAGGAAAAACATTGCATTCAGGTGTAGCTCAACATCACAGACTTGGTCTGCTTGGCATCCATTCATTCTGTAGCCAGTRGGGAAATTGTATGGATTAATTCTAGGAGACACAAAGAGTACACCAAAGCTGTAAAGGTAGATAACGTGGAAAAAGACGAAGAACTGCATGAGGGATCTATAGGATTATCGTATTTGTTATGATGAGGTAAATGAGGCATACTCTCAATCCTTCTAAATGAACTCATCTACAGGCAAAGTACATGCCTACACATCTTCAAACAGCTGTAAAACTCARAACCTACTTTTAATTTGAAAAATTTCAGAGAATTTAACTCCATCATTACTACATATTCTTATTGCATTTAGCTGCATGTTAATGCAGAGAAAACAAACTTACTAATAACTGCRCTCATGCACGTAACTACAGGCCTACAAATGAAATTTTAACAAAATTACAAAGAAGCTTTAACTAGAAATTAGAGAAAAAAATTAGATAAGGCATTACAGAATTCTACTATAGATTGTAAATGAAATCCCACTAACACAAAAGCACATAAACGTCAAACTCACCTTAAGCAGTCCTAGTGATGGACTAGTCTTTGTTCTCTCTGATGAGTTTTCACATTCTCAATTTTTCAATCCTTTACCTCATTGTTCAATGACAAAGGGCATATTTTTAAAACCTGACTTCAGCAGAAGTCCCTTCCTAAACARTGTCTTCAAAATGCTGTTAAAATGGAAACTATGCTCTTAATATTTGTTACTGAAGATAGCCATCACCACCTGCTGTTTTTCTGGCAAACACTCTTGCCCACATAGCTTTTAAAAACACTCTCTTCAACACCTAATTATACAGTCATTCACGTAACATTCAGCCTCAGCACTTCCAAAAGCCCCCAGAAATAGGAAACTTCAGCTGATGCCCAACAGAAGTACACAGGCAWTGCAAAGGACAAGGACCTTCTGTCCCAAGCCACAACACTCATGTCTCTGTAAACTTCACAGGGAAAAGGACTTGGACCTGCTTGTCCCTACAAAGCACACGGGAAAACATTAACACGCAATATCACAACGTTTATGCTAATAAAGAGTAAGTTATGCATAAAAAGAACCTTCATACTGGTACATGGAAGAGTGGTTTACAATTTGAGGAAGATGTTTCTGGTGACTTGGAACAAAATCAAACCCCCAGATCAGCTCCAAACCCTATTTAGTACTGTTGTATGGCTAAACAATGAGCACATMTCTACTGAAGATTTGCACACACTGTGCAGAAACAGAGGTGTTTCACYAACAGCCAGCAAATATCTTTTCAGAAGGGCCAACAACCTAGCTCATTTCTTCTGGGGCAAAATTGTTGATGGACAAGTTCTTCAGCRACCACCTCCTTCTGCTAATTCAAAAACTGTTTGTGTGTGTGTAGGTGTGTTGGGGGTGTGCAGTAAACTTAAAGCTTCATAAAACCACTTCCAAAAAGCAAAGTTAAAATACCACCCTAATTCCAGTCCCTCTCTCTAGAATATCCTACTYTTGAACAATAGCCAGGATTTGTATCTTAAACAGGCTGGAGAGGGGTAGAATTGTGGACACATTATGAAAAACACTCTGCAGTTCACACTGGGACACTGCACCAGCACCAAGCACTTGTTTAGTTCAGCTCATCAAGAACTGCTTTGGCAGAACCGAAGTGCTCTACAACCCAGCTTTTCTTTTTGCTTCAATTCCAGCTCTACATATTGGAAAGCCCATCCCAACRACATTTTTCAAGGTCTATGGGTAAAAGTAATGTGAACCAAGACAAAAAAATACTGGATTGAATTAAAACAGAAAAATAGTWATGGTGGGGAAACCAGGGAATATGTGCACTGAAATATCAGAAATATGGCTTAATAAAAACTACAGTACAATGCACACTTGGAAGTTTCTAACTGTGAGAAAAATCATGCCACCAAACTGCTATTTTTAATCTATTTTTGCAGCATACTGTCAAGAAGGAAAAAAAGTTCCAGGGTAAGAACTAAAAATTTCATTACAGTAACAATTTTTTATTGCATGTTTAAAATGCATTTTTAAAAACAAATAGTGCACGCTGGCTTCACTTTAATCTCCTGAAATATGCACTTATGATGGGAAGCCCTGKGGCTACAGATCCATCTATGATGTTTATTAACAAAATATAATCCCAGTACATTTCCCCAGGGGACTGTATTTAGTTCCAAAAGATTGTCAACCCTGTACTCTAACACACTTGAATTAGTTGTTTGTGTACACTAAATCAATTTATTTTAAATTTATTTTGTCTACATTTAGTGAAATAAAAACATCGCCCTGTACAATCCACCATCAGCAGTGAGTACAACAGCAAAAATTATTATACAGTTTATACACACTAAAATCTTGTCCTTTTTCCTATAAAGAAACCAGAACAAACCTAATCAATATAGAGTTTAATTTAGAAGAACTCATATTACAGAAGGGAAATCCAAAATTATTACGGTCTTTTCTGAACCCCCAGAAGTTCCTGATTCATGTTGGAACAGTGAGTGCAGCTGGAAGAGTGAAACATGCTCAAGTTGTCTTCTCGGGTCTTCAAAAAATTAGCAAGTATTTAAATTAAACATGTCTAGTTAAAGAAACAATTGAAGCAGAGCAAGATAAGTGGGAATTTTGCCTTACCACTTGTGGTTTCTTTTAAACCCAACTTATACAATGCGCCAAGTGCTAAGCAACACTACAGAAACACATTTACATCAACACTGAAGATCTGGGGAAATGAAATTCCAACAAATTTATTTTTTTAAATGAGCTGTATTTTCTAAAGTCGTTTTTATTTCTCTGTTTTCATACAGTATTGAAAACAAAACGCGGCACATTCACATTTTCCCGAAGAATTTTAAGGATGATCTCTACAGGGATAACGTTGAAAAGCCTGAAGCTCAATTAATTCATGTCAAAAACTCTCAAAAGGAGTAAAAGGCTTGATCTGAATGGTCTAGAACATGTATTGTAATTTAATAGAGAAGATGGTCGTCTTAATATTAATGATTTAAAAGAACTTCCCAGTTCATGCGAAGAGTATAGTCCAAGAATAAATCAAATTTTCTGAACGCATCTTATGCTACGTAAGTGTATACTTTGCGATCCTCAGGTGTTCGTGCCAAATATTCTCTCTCAATAAGTCCTTCAATACGTTTTTTAATAACAACTGGACTTGGTAAGAATCGGGCCTTCAGCTGCTGAGTTACCTGAAACAAAATAAAACCCAAAARTATAAGATCACAGTGCCAAGTAAGATCTTCAAGTATCCTAACAGACCACAAYAATCAGAAAAATGTATTAAGATAGAGATGGTGACAACTATGAAGCACAATGAGCAGCCTGCAGATTTCTGACAGTCCCTCCACTTGCCTGCTCATGTTTGTGTGYAATTCAAAGCTCTACAGAGGTATTGTCACAACTTGAGAATCCTCCCACAATTTCACAGCTCTGAGGGAGTTCAGGAGTGCAAAATGTGCAATGTCCTGAAGCTGTCTGAGCTTAGGRGTGAAGAGCAGCAGGACTGTTTCTCTCTTTGCTAAGAGCTCAAAGCTCTCAAACCTGGACCCACAGTCAGAAGACCAAAGCAGAAAATAATGTTAAGCACATTGGTTTGTGTGCACAACTGCTTTTAAAGGATTTAACATCATAACAGCACTAAAAGGAGGAAGGAAAATCAGATATCCTGTGAGTACATCCTAAAGCAAAGGGTAAGGATTTAGGTGTGTCTTCAGATAGGGAAAAAAAAAGGATGGGTTAAATAGAGAGCATCTCTCAAAATCCTTTCAGAATCATGTTAGGAAGAGCAGTGTAACTTTAATGAGTCAACAGGAAAAGCAAAAAGAACTCCCAGGCCCATGTCCCAGCACTGCAATGCATACCTCTGCTACTAGCACATTGTGTTGCATCTTCTTTCTAGATTTCATTATCCGAACTATAGCAGCTTCTATCTCATGTTTTCTGTCATCATCTACTTTCTGCCTTGTTTCTTTCCTTTCTGGATCAGATTCTCCTTGTTTGGCAGCAACTTGAAAGAAAGAGAGAATGTAAATTATGTTAGAAAAATTAAAATTTATTTATGTGTGTGTTAGCTTCACTATCTATTTCATCTAGACATCAAGTTGTATTTTCCTGAGTTTTGACATTCTCAAAGTTGATTTTTTTAAAAAAAATGAAAAGCAGCCACAGGAATATATTAACACTTTCTGGCATATTTTGATAGCAACTGACAAGATAACAAACTGTTATTTAATTACTACTATGTTAAAATTTGAACAGTACTCAACTGCTTACAGGCACAAGCACCAGCACTTCTATAAGCTAATGAAGTGGTGTTACACACTCAGCTTCCCTTATTTGTTAAACCCAAATCACTGCCCAAAACCATTATAAGCTACCTGGTACTTGAAAATGGCTGTTGTATCATGGGCTAAAAACATCATTCATTTCACAGCAGTACAGCAACTTATGAGGCAATTTTCCTATTCTGAATCAATCAGTAGCATATTTTTCATTTTATTATTTAATTTGAATTTTATTTTTCTTTCAGTAAGAGATTTCCTGTAAGAGACAATTACAAATTTTGTAAAGTAAAAGGCTTAACGAGGCTTAACTGACTTCCACACTTCTCTTGGTATTTGAATTTTCATTTTGATGCAACTAATCATCAAGAAAAAAAAGGCTTTCTTCCTTTTACTTCTAYGGACATCAACCCTGCAAAAAATAATTTGAAGTTTTAAGGCAGATTTGGGATTGCAAGAGAATAGAATACAAAGCTCACTTACCCGTCTGGATCTTGACTCTGTGTAGTTTAGATGTGAACTGATCATTGACTGTAAATATATGACCATTTTCTATTTCTTTYGATTTAGGCTCTTTTGTGAGAACACGTTGTGTTGGTTTGCCACATGCAAGGGACTGTAGGGCTCTAACCAGTTCTCTTTCAGGGATATCAGTTTCTTGTTGGATTTCCTAAAGAAGAATATTTAGTTAGCTTATGACTGTGGCATATCATGTGTTGCAAACAATATCAGGGATTGCTTAAAAAAGTAATACTGTGACAGTTGTGGCACTTGAAAGGTCAGAACTCATTTAGCAGCAAGGCCTCTGGCTATTGTGCACAATGATTCACCTGGGTCAGCACCCAGACAGCAAATTCTGTCAAATGAACAGTCACCATGAGCTGAAAGGAGAAGAATGAATAAGCAGCTGTTCCATTTCCCTGCAATTTTTGGGAGAGCTGAAACGATTTGTTAACTGTTTCCAAGGTTTGTTGAACAGAGTGAAATAACCCTGAGTAACTCAATGAGGGAAAACATCCGTGATGTTCATGACCATTCCTGACCAAGARCTGCAAAAATGCTTTTGCATTCAGCTATGCTGTTGAAAATAACATCTTTACAAATGGAGCAAACAATGTCTGGTTTCACTGTAACATAGTATACTCTAGATTCATTATACCTCCTTTCTAAAAACTCAAATAATTTACTTACAGCTCAGATGGCTAGTACTTCTCCAGATGAAATACAAAATGACCCCATTTTAGTGCAGCAAACCTATGAACTTTGAAGACTGTAAGAAAATCCCTACATAACCTGGTGTACTTCTGTCAGTGGTCTTAAGAGTCAGCTGAGAGACAGATGTTAGCAAGTCACCAATGATCTTGAGCTAGTAAATAAATTACACTAGATGCAGAATGATGCCCTAATATGCTCCAGAAGGACAACTATGCTCCCTCCTCAGACCTAACATGTTTACTGAGCTCCCATTCAGTAAAAGCTTCTTTTCACTCATCTCTTTTCTTCCTTTTTCTAGCCTGAGGAAATTTCAGACACCTCTGATCTCACACTCCCATTCATACTCTTGAGGGACTCATAGGAGCTAAAGAGAACAAACAAACCTCRCAGACATGCAGCTATCCACAAAAGCTATTCCTTTCTCAACTTCCCCAGCTTTGGTTCCAAGGTGAGTATCAAGCCCTTACACTGTCCCTGTAAATTCCTGATTCTCACAGCACACAAATCCATGTGATGACCTTAGGTTATAAACAGCAGTAACAACTSCAAGTGATCCAGAAAAGTCAAACTAAATTCTATCAAAAAATGTTATTTCTTGAGTATACTCAAGTTATTTTTTAAATCAATCCAGAAAAACCAGCCATTTTTCTGCCATTTTCCACTACTAACAACATACAATAAAAATAATTTGGATGTACTGGCCTTCACTTGGATTTTCATACACTGCACCTCATACACAGCACCTCACTACCTGTTCTCTGTGATGCTAAGGCTCAGACAAAATATGCATTATTTTTCAACTCAGCCCAACACTACACATACAGTATTGACTTTACATGAAACTGTTTATGACAAGAGTTCAAATTAACTGGAATGAGGTAAAAAAAACAACTGGTAAGTCCAGAATTAAAAAAATTCAGGATTTTTAGTAATTCCTGCTTATACATGAATTGGAAATAATAATGCGTTCTTAGGAGTATTCTTAGCAYAATGCATTTGGAAATATTGATACCATTTGAAATAGGTTGTGAATATCCATGTATTTTAACTATTTGCTAGTATCAAAATGTCTCTTCCCAAGCTGCTCATAGAAAGTTAGCATTTCTCCCCTTGCTGCTTTACTTGAAACAAGCTGTCACATTCACTTTTTTTTTTTTTTTCAGATTCAACACAAAATAGTATTAAAAAAACCCCAAACAAAACAAAAAGTTATAATCCTTTCTATGGTCACAACAAAAAAAATCTTAATTAAAATCTTAAAAAATTTCATCTTATGCTGATGAAATGGATTCATCAGCATAAAATTTAACAAACCAAAGGAAGGTGTCAGATTTTGGAACTTAGATAAATGTAAAGCCTTAAAGGCTACAAACCAAACCCAGCTTATTAATGATGTAATGCCAGTGACATGCAGGTTCCCAAACTTTGATTTCTGATCAGCAATTAAAATTAATCCTTACAAAACTACTTTTACAAGGCCATACATATACTCTGCTTTTAACAAATGTGAAACTAAGAGCCAAAAGGGAATCTGAGGGGGTTTCATGTACCCATCCTTCTATAAACCACCATGTATTTGCTACTGTACTTCACTCTGTAGCATTCCAGCTGAGCCATGAACAATCTCAAACCATTTCCCTTTTAGAATCTAAAAGCCAGCATTAAAGGACCACAATGAATTGCACTGCAATATGCTGYCTCAGAAGGAGCCAAAAACGTTTGAGTAGAATAAAAAAAAATGCAGCTATGAATGTAAATGGGGATAACAGATGTTCCTGTGCTCTCCTTCCTTCAGCCTGTAGCATTACATTTTCCTAAACATATTCCTATGTAGATATTTGATGTAGCAGCAAAAAAATGAGTATTTCTCTCCCATCTCCAAAAATGCCTTATTTTAAAGACCACATTAGATTCATGCACAGGAGTGGTACTGATTAAACAATCTCATTAAATATTACCAAGTGAGTTCTGTCTGAGGGCTACAAAAGAGATCATTGTAGGTGTGGAACTCTGTCCAGTTCTACACAAAAAAMCAGATTATTAGAAGAAAAATGTGCAGAAAAATCAGAAGGAAAATCATGATGTCATTTTGTTGAAATAATAAAAAGTATTTTTAGTTTTATTTACAGACTTCAACTTGTATACTTTCCAAAGCAGACATCAGCAAAAGAGGAACCAGGTAATCTAATTTCAAGTCCTGATCTCTCATTTTTGTGGAATAAGTCAACAACTTTAACTTCTACTATGGTCACATTTGTATTTCTTGTTTGTTAAACATAAAGAATCATCCTTATTTTTGATGCCATTACAAGAAAAGTGTATTTCACTTTTTAAAATACTGAGCTGTAATGTAAATCAACAGATACATATGTTGAGAATCACATGACACTTGATTAGAAAAAACTGAATTCTTAGAAAAAATTACTCTGAAGGTTTTGTATGAAGATCCTTACTCTTCTACTTCAGTAGCATTAACCTAGACCCGTAAGTCCAAGAGCTATTTTGCATATACAAATAAAATGTTGCTGTACAGGAATACAATAAATTAACACATTTTTTGTGAATAATTTTTTCTAGGCAATGATCTTTTAAGTTTCCATAGCATTTTATGCTATGGAAGCTATGATAATTTTTGCATTATCATTATCCCATGTTTTTCTCAATCACATGGCTTAATGGCTGTTAGGATTATTGTGAGGATTTTATCAAGTTGGCAATTAATAATCACACTGAATGCAAAATAAAACAGCAAAATCTGCTCAGCTGTGAAGGCAACTTCAAATGAATCTGTTGAGCTGTGAGAAACATTTGTGTATCAGACAACTTTAGGATMCACAAGTACACACAAGTCAGCTCACGTGCTCTGCTGCAGTGAAAGCCCTCATTTCACTCAACAGAGAAGGAATGCCAGGGTTGCCCAGCACTCAGCAGTTAATCAGGGTATTCAGTAATCAATGAACAAAGATAAAATTCATTCTCCTCYCAAGTTTTCATAAGCTTTCCTGGCTGGAGTTAAAGATAACTCCCACACACTTCACCAAAGAAACCAAACAACACAAATATGCTTCCTTAATGTTTTAGTTCAAGTTGGACACAAAGAAAGAGCTTCAGAACTTCCAAAYCAGAAATAAACAGAACTTACAGCCTAAAAGCAGAGGGACATGTTCCTCTATTGTCTGGTTTTAGTAAAATATAGTTTAAAGCGTGTATTAAAAATTCCGTTTTCCACTGCTCTACCAAGTATTGCTTATTCATATACAGCTAAGGCTCTACTACTCATCATGCCCACAATTTGGTGGAATAAGGCAGCCACCAGCCCAATTTCAAAATCAGCTTAAAGAAAAAAAAAAAGAGCTGTTAAGTCCTCCTCCTTGTTTTCACTCCCTCAAATATTCTGCAGAGAAAGTRCTCAAAGCTGTAATGCTCCTGCAATGGATTTCACAACACACAGGACTTTCTGTGCTCTAAAATAATGGTTTAAATTATCAGTAGTTTATTAAGAACCTCTTATCAAATCCTGYCTTCCTTAATCACTACTGAGACCATTTCAAAGAAACTTGCTTTATTAACAGGCTAGAAGTATGCCAAATAAGCTGAAAACAYAATGCAAACAAAAAGGCAAATGATTATTATTCACAGCACAGTCTAAAGCAGATGAGAAAACCTGGAAATCCACTCTGTTTTAGTGCACCCATACTGCTTTTCAAGGCTGCCAATGCTCTCTCAAAAAGAAGATACTGTCTGAAACAAAAATATCAATTTATATTAACAATATAAGGCTCACACCACAAAGCACATGATCCTCCTCCAGTCCTAATGGTTTCTTCATCATAATCTCTTGGCTGACATTTCAACCTTTCCCAGAAACACCGTTCTAGTCTCCATGTTAAGAATCTATCCAGACCTTTCTTCACTGACCTTTCTGGCTGATCAGCTCAGAGAAGGGCTGAAAGTTCTTTGATTCATCCTCTAGCTCAGTCCAGCCTGCCAATTCTACTAAGGTATTCAAGAAGCCAGGATACAAACCCTTCTCCACCCTTTGGCCTCTAAATCCAGTTTCTCAAGGACAAAACAAGGAAATGGAGCCACCTGCTGCATTTCAACTTCAGCTTTTCTACAGCTCAATGGCCTAGAACAACCACACTGACAATTCTCAAACATTTCTGAAACCATCTACTCACAAATCATTTTCTCCCCTAGAACTGCTTCCCAGGTACATTGCTATGATCTGCTTCTTGTGTTTATTGGCTTRATGCATAGTCAAATAGAAAAAGAAGCACCTGCTCTTTAAAGGTCTACTCAAGAGGACAATAAAGTGCCTAAAACAGTTACTTAGAACCAGGTAAGAAACCCACAACACTTACCTCAAATGTGTATTTTTCTCTGTTGTTAAATAGCATTAATATTGTCATCTGGAAAGTGGAGACTTGCAATATGTGCTTCCGTGTATTTGAGCCAGTTACTTGGGCACCTCCTACACCGACTTCTGAGCCATCTTCCTATTTTAAAATTCCAAAACTACTATTAGATTATTCTTCACTGAAAAGTATTTCATCCTGATAAGATGAAAGTTATATGATGAAAAATTTCTCTAGGAAATCAGCCTACAGAAGTGATAGAAAAGCAAACACCTGAGGGCATAACCAGGATGTCCAGCAGCTGCCTTACAACGCCATGGAAATTGAGGTTGGAGGTCAATCTGGAGGTCCTGTGGTCCAGCCACCACTCCAGGCCAGGCCATCTACAGCCATCAATCAAATACTGACCARTGCTAAGCATGGAGACTCCACCACCTCTGTGGCCCCTCTTCCACTACTWGCCCACCCTCCAAATTTTCTTACTTTTGTCTTTAAAATAATCACAATATTTATCTTACAGTAACACAATTTTAACATCCTCACAAACRCACATTATTAATACTTTATTATAAGAATTTTGTTTTCATTTTGCATTGCCTCCCAACATTCCCAAGCATCATGACAGTACTAGCTCTAGCTTTGTATCTTACTACTGGTCTAATCACTGTGAGATTYCTTTCTTGTATATATACAAATTAAGCATTGTACTTCTATAAACTGTTTAGAGTCTTGTTTCTGAAAAAATGCTGTGTACATTAAACTCTGCATATGAAAAGCAGGCTAGACTTGGCTTAGCAAAAATAACTAACGTGTTTCTTTTCACTTTTAACTGACAGTCACAAAACCCCAAACCACTCAAATCTTTGAGATCCCCTCTAGATAACATTTACTACTTTTCTACAAGTAAAAGATGATGCTGAGTGATGCATTAGATTCAGAGGGGGGACAAAGCAAAACTGTGACAAAGAAAGAATCAGACTATAAGGCTAATGGAAGGCATCTTATTCACACATTCTCAGAGGGTTTGCTTTTGTTTTACAAAATTCTGAAGTAGCTAAAAAATATAAATTGGCTTACTTTTTAAAAAACATAGAATATTTACAAAATCTTGATTCTCTACCTTTTTAACAGGCCCATAGAAAGTGGCATTGAGATCTGCAGAACCCATGTGATGCTGGAGTGTCAGCTGTCGCCCACTGTGTTTGGCTAAATAAAATCTGTAATAGAATTGATATGAAAACAATATATAGTTCACATTTTGTACTGAAGAGGAAATATCTTAAAAAAGTTACATAGCCTTTTGGAGCTATTGAGGACATTTAAAAAACATTTATAACTTACTGCTTTTCCAAAACATTAACTTTTATCAGAATTCTATTTAAGATCTCCCAAAACCTCAAGCATGATAATGCAACTGTTGCATTCTCCAGTTTTCACGTAAGCTGAAGAAGAGCAGCTTGCCAGCACATCCTTAACAGTAAAACTGTTTAAAAAAATATCTGTACAGGTAAAAAAAAAAACTCTGTACAGGAAAGCTTAGAAAGTTTATTCTTAAAACTTCTGCCTAAAAATCTGATTTAATACATACCTTCTAAATATTTCAAAAGCATGTCTGGGAGCTGGAGGGATGTTGCACTTTGGTGTGGCTGACTGGGTAGGCCAGTAACCTGTTGTGAGGACACGCACTGTGAGATCAACACCTCCTAACGAGACCTAAGAATAATTGGAAGAAACATACACAATTTTAAAACAGGACCATATCTCACCACTTTTTCTATACCAGTTTAAAGTGCTCAGAATTTTATCTAACTATGAAAGAAACAGACATATCTGTAAATATTCTTTTTACAAAACCACACAAATATATTAATTCATCACTATCAGAGTACATGGTACAGCAAAAACCTGCTACATTATTCTCCTCTGGCATTTAAGAGTGTACAGARTTGACCAAAATAAATTCTTAACCAAGAACTAAATGTTTGTGATCATACACAGAACTTATGATACRTGCAACCAATCTTTCTAAATAGGTTTTTTGATGACATGCAATAACACCAGGTTGCATGAAATGTGTCAGTTTCAAAACAACTCCTTCTAAATGTGCTCTCTGGAAGTAGAGAGGAAACACTGAATATCTGATGTTAAACCACAGGGAGCTTACCTGTGGACTGCAATGTCAATAGTTACTCACTTTTACACACCCCACCTCTTTCCCTAMAGACAGCCGTGACTGTGACTATTCAGCACTGCTGAGGAAACATTCCCCAACTGAAGTGCTGATCTACAAAGAAGATGGGTTAGTAGATGATAAAGATCTGTCTACCAGCGATGCATAATTCTCAGTAGCTATCCCAAATAACTGACTACTTTCAAATCTAGGAGGTAGAACCGATACCTTCAAAGAACACACATTATGGAAAACAAAAAACAAAGCCTACAAAAGTCTGGCATGATACCTAAAAAAATGGGAACGCTCTCTAATTTTTATTGGAATTTATATTTCAAGCATTCTAGAAGCAAAACATGACTAGGTCCTAAAGAAAAGAAACTAAAACAGAACAGTAGGAAAGCTGCCTGTCCACAAACAACTTTAYGCATATCCTCTCCAACCTCTTCTAAATCCACTTAGGGAACATGCTGTTCTCCTACTCATGATGATTCACAGAATACTGAGCAGGAAGATTTCAGCCAATTGCTTCAAGACAGCAAAGATTTCGTATCACCTTGCACAACCAGGGATACTGGACACAAAACATCCATTAAAATATTCCTAGCACTTAGACTTCTGAAACCAATTCTAACATGTTTGATGTACAGACCCTAGTACACTGGCAAGTGCTACTGAATATCAGTATAGAAAAAAAACAGTGTTTTAGAGCAAGCAAACTGGTATCTCAAAAAGAAGTGACAGCTCCATAAAATATTCCACCTACTTTTACAAGAAGGTGTATTTTTTTCTAATTAAACAACTAAGTCCATATTTGACAATTTGCAATAAAATTTGAAAAACTAGATTTTGAAATTTGCAATAAAATGGCAGCTTTGCCTTTAGCAAAGGCACGAATTGCGTCAGCAAAATTCAACATGAGATGGCATAATTTGCAAATACCTGCAGCATAAAGTATTTTCCTTGCTCTTAGCAAAAAATACAGATCACAACTGGTCATTAACATTAAAGAATAGGAATGGAACAGCTTTTCTGGCGACACGGCTTTTGGAAAACACACGGGAGCGGGCAGCCGGCCCC
>NW_026623305.1:330525-374053 GCF_030028575.1 Malurus melanocephalus
CGAGCACATCTGGGCTGGGGCGGCCACCGAGCACCCCCTGGCGGTGGCGCCCGGCAGAGCCGCTGAGCCGCGCACCCACGGCCTCGGAGCACACGGATTTTATGGAATGAAACTGGCGCTTCTCAAGATGTGGATGGAGATCCGAACTGACTCTGGCGTTTCGGGAAATGCTAACACCATTTATAAAGTAAGAAACACAGTCAAAGGAACAATTTGCACAAGTTGACAAAGGTCTTCTCTGCACACACATTTAGGAGCAAATGAAAATCCACAAACCTGGGTTTGTACTGAAGTGGAAGGACAAGCACACAGACCCCAACACTCACCCCTGTTGCCTGAAGGTGTTGCCTGAACTCATCCATCGTTGTGTTTGAGATGCTCATGTCCCTGAACATTCCTTCCAGTTTCGATGTGAATTGACATCCACATTCAGTCTAAAAATATACAAAATCATTTGTTCTAGCACTAGGAAAACAAAGCTTCTGATACACAAACTTCAAAACTAAAAGTTGATTTATAAATCTCCAAAATTATATTTCTGAACATTTGGTGACTGGAACTGCCATTTGCATTTACATTCAGATTTTAGAAAAGTTTTCTATCTTACATAAGGATCTAAACCTGCACATATCTTAACCTGCTTTACTTCTCTTTTCTCCATTATTGCGTTTTTTATTTTGTTTTAGCTGTCTATATCATATTAAAAAATATGAAAGCTTATTAAATCAGAACTTTCACCTGCTTTTTAGCACAATACTGTAAAGGGAAATGAACCCTACTTATATCACAAGGAAACTCCTGTTGTCCTAGGARTGCTCTATTTTGAAGGCTGATTGCAGATTACCCAGCAAGATTCCTAGGCCCTGTGAGAATCAGGAACATCTGCACACAGACAGATGTGCACAAACCCATGCATTTCAGTTGCATGTGCAGGACTGTGTGCCCATTTCTAACTGTGATACATATAGGAAAGATAAGCATCTTTGTTTCAGCTTCCTGACCACTCTGCAGCTCTGTAAGAAAAGAGGAACTTCATGTCCACTGATTCATCTTGCAAATGTGTGTGCCCTGTGCCTTCTGAATCACCAGGCTAAAAGCGGTGGAGAGGTAACTGAGAAGGAATTAATAATCAGAAWTTGGGAGAAATCTGATGCAAACAATCTTCACTTACGGATAGAACATGAAGGTCAAAAATAAGGATCAGTGAAATTTGATTTTAGGATCACTCTGCTCAGAAGTTCTCTAGCCATTTATCATTAAGAAGAAGCTGCAATAGAACTTCCTTTAACATCTGTTCAATTTTACGCTTTACATTCTTCTTCATATCTTGGAGTATTTAACCAGCTAAGGAAAATGTGTTTCTAGAAACTGATATGAAGGTATATTTTTCCAACTACTTAACCAAAAAAGGAATTGAGAATTATCACCAGTCTGCTGATGGAGGCAACTAAAAAACAACACAAGCAACAGCAAAACTGTACTGKGAATAACCAAAAATCTAGGATAAAACATAGTCTTATTTTCAAATTCAGTACTGCAGTTGTCCTCTTATTAAAAAAGTCTTAACAAATTTTGGAAAAAAAAATGTTTTCTAGATTGCACTCCCATCACAGGGGCTTTTCAGTACTTCCTTTTATTTCCATGAAAATATTCAGAAAAGCCTTTTGTATCTTCTGTTGGGGCTTTCAAAATAAACTCTATTTAGCAGCAATCAAGATTTACATTATCTACACATCTCATGTAAAAACAGAAGAAACCATATCTATGAAAAACAAAAAAGGAAGAAAAACCCTTAAAAAGTAGGCAAGTGTTGTCTTACCTTTAATTTGGATATCATATTCTTCTCAGAGTCATCTGAAACACTCTTGTTTGTGAGAAGTCTTCTTGCCAAGTGCTGCTTGTAATAGCGTTCAAAAACATCTTTCTCTTGCATAAACCTGAATAAAACCATTGCCTTATCCAATATAGTTTCTACTTCTTGCTCTGTTAGCTGTAAAAGAAATAATTTGCTGATTTTAATCTTCAGCACGAGTGTGTTGCACAACCTAAACACTAAAAGAAATTCACAGCAGCAGATGGTCTAACAGTAGCCAACAAAACTGGTCCAAAATATGACTGACAGCTGAAAAAGCAGTGCACAGACACAATAAAGTGAAGTAAGAAATAGATCTAAAATAAAGGGAAAGGCAAGAGCAAGGGGGAAGGCAAACAATGAATGGGTAGAATGCCTTGATAAATACAGTGAAAGTTCCTGGGTAAGTTTTAAAAARCACTTCTAATCAATATTAGAAGTATGACAGGTTAGTTTGGAATGGAAGCTTTAAGCTGTTAAGACTTGTTTTGCAAAGCCTGCCTAGTGCTGCAAGAAACAAAATGATTGTTTTATTAAAAAAAACCAGAATTTACTATTTGATTCCCAAAGCATAAATTGCATGCTCTAATACTGAGTTTTATTCAGAGTCAATGAAGGCTCAGCTGAACCATCCTGTCCAGTTCTGGGTTCTGTACCTCAGAAAATTTCATGAAAGAAGCTAAGACTGAAGGCAATGGATGCACTCAGAACTAGAAGACAGATATGGTTATAGTCTTCTGGTACATAAAAACAGTAAAAAGCAGCAAAGGCAAACCCTTTTCCCTAAACAAATTAATTTTCAAAAGAAAATATTGTGAATAGCTGACAAACTATAAATTTGAAACCTTAAATATAATTTAAGGAAATTATATTTAAGGTTTCAAAAGAAGGGAGCTGCAGAATCTACTACAACTTAATTGTTTTTGAGGAARTATGTGCTGAAAGTAATTCAGGTATGCTGCTTCAGAGATAGATGACAAGCCACACAGATCTTATGCCTGATTTTTCTGTAAGTTTAGATCTAAAGTGTTGAGCTCAGATGTGTTACACATAGCTTTYTTAAGGCAGTACTGCCATTTCTCTTAATATAAAAATAATTCTTAGAAAAGTAGCTAAGTTTAATTCCATCCAAGTTTACAGAGCAAAAAGCATGATATTTTGAGCTGATTTATACTTACTCCCTTGACTCCCTTTTTCAGCTTATCGTCAATAAATAATGAGAGGTACTCTGGAGACCTGGAGTTGAGGTTGAGGAAGTACTCAAAGTCACCCGCAATCGTCTGCTTGAAGAGTCGATCATTATTGAAAGATTCTTGAAGGAAGCGATCAAACCTACTCTTCAAGTCCAGTAAACCCTTTCAAAARAGAARAGAAAGCAAAACCATTTTCACTGACAGGAAGTTTTAAGATGGGAAACAATAATAATAGATGAGGCCATAGAGAAGACCAGATCTGCAGTCAGCGGTGCTGCAACACTCTCTGTTCATTTTTGTTAGAAAGTATCCAAAATTTCATTTCCATTTTTACATTTCTATTGGAGATATCAATCTCTTGTAGAAGCAATTTTCAGACAAACTAGCCAAATTTTGATGTCAAATATTGATRTCAAATATTAGTGCAGTTTCCTGTAATACACTTCTCAGATTAAGAAAGCTTTCTAAATACCCTTGTTATCAAGCTAATTTCCTGTATTCTGAAATCCACARCTTAAAGAGGTATTTGTTGCACTCCTAAAGCCTTTTCTATTTCAAACTACATGGACAAAGTCAGTATCATAAACATAGCATATGGGAAAGCTGAGGCTAAGCACCCATTAAGTGCATCCCTGGAGCAACTGAACAAGTTAGAGGAGAAAACACACTGCAACAACAGGCCTAAACTTGTCAGTGCTTTTGTTTCCCTCTAATTTAAGCCAAGGACATCTTCTGCATTAGTCAGTTGTGTGTTTCTTGCTGATCATTAAGAGTCACTTGGGAGCATGTGAAAGTTAGATACAAACAGCAGGGACCTGAATTGAACCACTTCTTCTGAACCAAACCACTGGACTCAACATAATTTTTAGGGTTTGCACCATCTTCACCCAGGGTTAAAGCAACTGAGTATAGAAGGGGGAAGCATCTTAAAAGCACCTGAGCATCTTGCTAAGTATATATGATACACACAGATTTTAACTGAGACAGCATTTGGCAAGCAGGAGAAAATTTCACTTGAGAGTTAGTTTTGTCATGGACAACTGCTGCCCACAAAAACTGTCTAGGTGAAAAGATATTGAAGTCTTCAGGTTTTAAAGAAATTATTCATATGTGGTTACTTAAAGAAGCCATTCAAGAATTACTCAAAGAAGTAGTAACATTTCTTAGGAACTCACCATCTCACTTAAAGGAATGGTCTTTAGACAGGCTAATTAATGCATGTTAGAAATTTTAAATTCAAAGTAAATCCCACTATCTCATCTCTCTGTTTACCAAGGTTAGCTCATGTCTCCTTCTTCAGGAGTACACCATCTGAACAACCTGGTGTTAAACAGGAGAAACTGTTAGTACCTTGAATTACAAAAGCATTTCAACATCCCTTCAAACTATTATACAAAGTTTTCAATCTAATCCCCTGGCAATGCATTTGCAATCAYCTTGCCAATTGTGCTCAGGGTGATGTCATGTTGTGGAAGCAGTGCTGAGCTGCAATGGTTTTTCTGATGGTTTAATGAAGCTTCCATGTCCATCTCTTTAGTCCTATTGTCCTTGATAGATTCACATGAACATGACTGAGATGAGAAAAGCCAGATGGTTTCTCAATTCACAGGTATTTCTCTACTCTTCCATCATCTCAGTAGAAGTAGTGGGTAAACCCTTCTGGGGGTTTTTCAGTAATCAAATATCAATCCCTGCCCTAAGACATCTTCATGTGATGCTGGGTCCATATTGAGGGGCTGAGCTCTGCCAAAGCCCATGGGTATGGCTGCAAGTCTTCCTCAGCTTCATTTTGCTCTTCGCCTTTGTGACAGAAAACCTTGATACTATCTTTATAATCAAGTTTTTACATCTATCTTTCTCAGTTAAGTATCTGGATTACTTTGAATTAATTTTCACTCCTGATGGGCCTAAAGAGGTATCATAAAAGATTTATTTTCCACATAATTTGCACCCCCCCCTTTTTTTTTTTTTTTCTAAATCACACCACCATAAATGTAAGTCCCTAACCATTTTTCAAGGACATTCTCTCTTCTTTTTACCAGGCCTTGAAGAGGTGATTCTTGTTCAAGCCTGGTAAGAAGTTTGCTTCAGCATTGCCAGAAAATTAAAAATCCAATCATAAATGGGTTTGTACTCAAATGGCTTCTTCAAATAGTAACCAGTTCTAGCACAGTTATTGTTTGCAAACAAAACAGCAGAGATTGACAGACACACAACATTAAATGTTCCTCATGAAGAACAGACACAAGGACTTGAACCACACATTTATAAAAACCTCAGATGATGTTTAATGAATACACACTTTCACTTTAAATATAAAACATCTTCCAGCTATAGAAACACAGCTTTAAGGTTCAATAAACTCTAAGGTTTTATATGCAAATTTCAAACCATCTTCTCACAGACAATGGAAAAGATGACAAATAGTTCTGAAGCTATATCAMAATAGATTTTGTGATCTCGATAAATTAATGGTACACATCACTTAGTGAGAAAGAGAATAAGAAAGAACACTCACATCTTTTAACATGCAGAACTGTTCTGTTTCTCAGGGAGACAGAGAATGGAATGAGTAATTTGTTATGACTGATAAACACATTCACCTCTCAGTCACAGTTAAGCTTGCCATGAAATACTGCCATGTGATTTTTGCCTCAATAAACACTGATAGCTAATGTTACATAAAATTAAACAAAGTGGACACTATAAAGCTATTTGCCAGCAGATGTACAATTCACTCTGGAGACACAGCATTTAGGATAACCCAAGAAGTTTGCAGCAGTTAGATAATTAGGCTGAGTAAATTTATTAAAAACAGCTACTAAAAACACAAAAACTTAGTATGTACTTTCCAAGCTACTTCAGTAAGACTTCTAAACATGAGTAAAGATTCAGAGAATGTACATTTAAAAAAGATTGTAAATTTAGTTTATTAGTAAAAATCCCTTTCGAATCAATACTAAGGTATATCTTATAAATTGTGTATGTGGTGAACTGCTAATGAGGGGAATGTGGGAAAGAAAATGAAGTATTTAACTACCTGAATGTAGTCAACTGGATTCTTTCCTTCTCCCTCTTCAGAAACCAGTGCTTTGCCTTGCTCTCTCAGGTAGGAGCTCATGCACTCACACATCGTCTTCAGACCATTTGGCACACGGCTGAACAACTTGTACATGCAAGCAAGGTCTGCAAGCAAGAATAAGGGATTATGCAGGACACCTCGGTGTGTTACATCTCTAGAACTCATTCTTCTCAGAGGTAAAGATAACAGTAGCAGTTCAGCCACTTGAGCCACAAAAAGCATCCTGTAACACCTCAGGCACCTAATTCTTCTGATCATCTCTTTACTTTAGCCCTAACAAAATGCTGACTACAGCAGCCTCAAAATCAAAAGCAAAGACTGTATTCAATTATTCTACACTTTCTGTGGCAGGGCAACTATTACTGCTGACCTCCAGGCCAGCAAAAGATGATGCTAATGCTAAAGGATAGTGAACCTATTAGAACGTCAGCACGGTTATGTTTTCCAGTGGTATTTAAGAAGACAGGTTCTAAGATTATCATTCCCAAAATTAAGCACTGTATGAAAAGGYTTTGTTTTATTTTTAAAGGAAGTTACACCAAATAGGACAGCTCTAATGAGATGGTTGTTTCTGTATTAAAAGCAAGAACTGGTAAAAATTTAGAGTTTAATTTATATTTGTCTTAAAGCCAGTCATAGACTTTTACACTACTATGTTTCATCCACCTAAATTAATGAAAAGTGTCTTAGGCTAAACATTGCTTTCCAAAGAACAATCATTCCTGTACATTAATGCAAAAATTCATGTTCACAAAGCATTTCCACATTACTGTTTAACTGAACCAAACCAAGGCCTATAAAAGATAAAAAAATTACTCTATTTCATGAATACCYATAAATATTCTTGCACCTTCAGCTGAAAGGCTATCTAAACTGGATATTAAAGAAAAAAAGTGTTAATATAGTATCATTACTTTCTTTTTCCACACATTTTTTTTTTACAGCTAGGAAATGTGCTCACTTTGTGCTCTATCACCTAGTAATTGTGAAGCTGCTTTAATGAACAAAGGCCATTAATCTAAGTAGCAAGGCTGTTCCCTATTCTCATGGCTTTAGTGTGAGCACTGATTTCTAAATATAGATACTACAATCCCTCTCTTCCTTATACTGCTTTAGAAACTTATGTTCTATTTCCACAATAATTTTCATTCAGGCACTTTGTCCCACATTAACCTCTATTAGATAAAAGTAAATCAAGCCAAGCCTTTTGGTTTAAACCACTTCAACAAGCTGCTTCTTATCCTTTAGAAACAGCCAACTCCTTTCTGCAACAATGCTCCCTCCCCAAGAGTTGGTCCTGCAACGCTTCTGTTTAAGTCTTTCACACAAGYACTTCTTAAATAACTGCCCATGGGCCAAAAAAATGTGCTGCATTTTCACAACTACATACTACAGGAATGGAAGTAATAAAATGGCTCACGGAAAACTGGTGACAAAGACCACTAAAGGAGATTCATACTTTTCCTATCAGATAATTGGTTTACCAAAAAATTACCTGTATCTGGTAYTAAGCAGAAACAAATTAAGTGTATGGGCTGTTTAAAGAGCCATCTAATAGTCACTGAATATTCTCAGATGTTTGCAAACAGAGTCACTAAGTGTTTCCAAAATTATACAGGAACACAAATGTTAAGCTTGACTTATCCCATCTTTAAAAACARTAAGCAGTATCATAAGCATTTGTGTCTCACAAATGATGCAGTCTTACCTTCTGTCTTCCCATTTTTCAGCATATGAACTAGCCCAGAGTTCTCCATTTCCACTATAGTTTTCATATGCTTGGAAATAAGCTCCCTCTCAACAACTTTCACAATGGGTTCTTCYGTTGATTTATCCAGACAATGCATCACCCGCTCTATTTCTTCATTAATTCTAGCTTCTACTTTCTTTATATATACAGAAGCACTGTTTTCAGCTAAAAATTTCTGACTTTCCATCTGTGATTAACACAAATTAATACTTTAGACTTGTTTGTAAAGGGTAAAAAGAAAACATGTCAGATCAGCATTTATAAGCAAGTTAAAATCCAACACATCTAAGATTTACATACACACTTAACACAAAATAAAGGTTCTATGATGCTAAATGTGTTACACAAAGGGGTACATGCAATATAAACAAGTTATTTTTCATACTAAAACMATCCAAGCCAACCTAGTTTCCACTTAACAACTACAGTTTTAGCCACAGGTTCAAAGAAAACAAAAATGGGGAAAGGGAAGGATCAAAAATCCCTTTAAAATACCAGTTTATAGCAGTTCTCATTTTCATTACTGATAATGCTGAGCACATTATTTCATGCCAAACTGTTTTTATTCATACTGCTCAGCAGAGTCTTAGGAGAAAAGATGTCTTATTTTTCAGGCAGAGCTAAGTAACAGAACTTAAATGAAAGTAATTATTTTTCTTAATTTTACATAAGCACCAATAAAAAAAACAGAACACAATGATATTTAAATGGCTGTGCAACATATGCTTTTGCTTTTCAAGGAAAAAAGGAAGTTTGGAGATCAGAGCATCTGACAGTTGATCCTGCATAAGAMTCGGAAGCCTCACAAATTATCTTATCCAGATATCTTTTACTGTGATTTTAAAATTTCTATCTATTTCCAGCAACAGATGATCATGATTACATTCAACAAGCATTCAACTGGTTTACTTCTCCAAGTATCTCACAAAAACTCCCTCAAAAATATTTGGAATGTCATTATTTGGTGGCTGATCAACAATTAGACAGCCAATTGGATGTGCTTAATTCCTTGGCTTGGTTGATTTTATTACAAAAAATAAATGTAGAAACCATGTAGGAAATTTCACAAATGCAGAAACTATGAAGGAAAGAAAGTTTCCTCAAAGGCAGTTGGACAGGTTTCCCAGCCTGAAATACTTTGAACCTTTCATGCTACTGGTATTTCAAAAAGATTGTGGGGGCAAAGCAGAGGTAGAGTAAGWTGCATGAAATAGCCTAAAGCAGGCACAAGATTAGCACAATGATTACTTTACATGTTACTGGTACCCATAGCTCGAACGTACATTCAAATTATGCTAATTCTGTAAAATCTGTTTTACTTTTTCCTGCAAAGTTAGTGACTATTTTTCTTATTTCATTTAATGGAGATGGATATACTCATCAAAAAAAGCAACAAATCTGACAATTCCAGAGAGTTACAACATTTCAAATATGCTATTAGAGTATTGCTGTACCTGAAAAAATTCTGCAGACATCTCCAAAAATGGAGCCTCAAAGTCTTCTTCATAGACTGACCTTCCTTCAAGACCTAGAATCATTAACATCTGGCAAGCATTTCTTATTGCGCCTCTGCCAAAAAGTAAGTTGTTAACAACTTGAGAAATCTACATGCTTGTAAGACAGAGTACACAGCACAATAACAACTCATAACACAATATTAACTTTAATAAAATGTAGTAATAGAAAATCTAATCTGTCCAGTACATGACATTTTCAAGAATACTACAGGAGCCAGGTTGTTTGTTTTTTCCCCAAAACTAAAGAGCTGACAATATTTATTAATTATTTTAAATACAATGACAGGGATGCAGGTCTCAAGCTCTACTTAGTCATAAAATGATGAAGAATATATTTCAACACTTAAGAAATTAACCCTAAATACTAGTTCAAAGAAAACTGCAAATAGGTCAGAATTGAGCAATTCAAAGCAATTGCACACACTGAWGTTGTTATGCAAAGTTTGAAGATTTTGGCTGGTTGGCTGTTTAAAAAAAAAAACAACCATGCAAAAACCATAAAAACAAACAAAAAAAAAACCAAACAAACAAACAAGAAAAAAACCCCTCAACTGAACACAAAATAAAAGCCACCAGAACTCAAATATATCAGCAAAAGAATTGCATCTAGAAAAAGATTCCACTTTCTGGCAGTAGGGGACAATACACAGCTGTAGCTGGGGAGCATTTTTCTTCTCCTAAATTGCATGTTGGGCAATCTTAGTCACAGAACTGTAGGCAGAGTAGCAAGGAGTTTACACATCCCTACATGCAACAGCTGTTCTGAAACTGGAGAATCATAAGAAAACTTGCAAATGTGCAGTTCCTTCAGCTSCAGTATCTGCAGTGGGTGGTACAAAACCCCACTTCTATTAAAGTGACCRAAGAAGCTGAGAACAGATTTAAAACTTACAGATGCAACTGAACTGCTGAGAAACAAGTTGATCAAAACATGAGGAAAAGGAATTGGAATGAAAAGAGGAAATATAAATAAAAAACCAAAAACGTACAAGAAAATTAAACACTCAGTACAGAGAAAATACAAGGTAGCAAGAGGAAGAAAATGGTCAAAACTCTTTGTAATCAAACACTCTGGCACAGCATGATAATAGAGACATTTGATGAAAGTTTTAACAAAAAAACACAAGAYAAAYATGAAAAAATATATTAACAAGCTTYCCTGTTYACCATTATGSTAAAATATAATATGCAAAGAAATATATTACTCCAGAATATGGAGAAAATTTAGTTGTGATCACAAATGTGGTTTTGATAACAAATAATTTGTGTACGTTCTTTAGTCATTCTTTAAAAACTGACAGGTAYTATGTACAACAAAAGACATTCACTTACAAACATCTTACCTGTCTACAACTTCTCCTTTTCTCTCTCTTGCAATCATATCCAGCAGAGTTTGCCTCAGGTGATCCCTGATGCAGCCATAACGCACGACTTGATCTCGAAAGATTATCAGGCCCAAGTTGTAGACATTCTCCACATTGTTTTGTTGCACATACACTCGGTCCTRCAGCAAGGGCATAAGCAGCAATAAAACTGTAAATTCAGTGCACTCATGCTATTCAAAAAAACAAGAGATCGATTACTTCTCCATAGTGGAAATATCACCAAATGTATCTTTTCTCTGTCTTAACAGAAATTATGCATACCCTCAAAATTCCCAAATCAGTCCCATTTACCAAAACTTCATGTACACCGAAAGGTCTACGTGGCTTAGGAGMATAAGCACAGCATTTATGACTAAAGCATGCCAGAACAGATCTACAGCCTTCCCAGTTTTTACTATGGGTGAAGAGGAATCTCCAACTACTGACAAAATCCATAGCTCTATTTGCAAGGTTTTATTTACCTACTCAAACCCTTCCATCCATCTCTTTCTGATCTTCAAGAAAAATGATTTGATTTCCACCCCCTCCCACTGTGCAGCTTCCTACCACTCATTTTAGGCAATAAACAGTAAATATTCAGTGAATTTCCTGAAACAGCATCATTAGATAAAAAGCAGCAAATACAGAGCCGAAACAAGAAGAGTTACAATCAAAACCTTTATGGATTAGTACTGCGAAATTGTACACAAGGACTTCTGTGGACATTCCTCCCCAAATTCACGTTCATTCAACTTGAGCAATATTTCAAAACCCTGTTATATTTCATTATAATTTCACCCATACACACCCCCGCACAAAAAAAGAGGGAGAGAAGAAAATATTTTTTACATTTCAAGGTAGCTTAAATTCTATCTCCCTACATAATCTCTGCCTATAGGAAGGATCTAGGTCCTCAAATATCCATTTTTATCACCTACATTTCAAAACCAATGCTGATCCCCAGATCAGCATTTGAAGACTGTATAGCCCAAAATCCACCCTACAGAACTGACTGAGTGCTAGGCAGATGCCGAGCCTCTTACTGCTACACAGAATGCTCCAAAAATTTGTCTCTCCCACTCCTCTCTCCCAACTTAACTCTGAAAAAAGGAAGGCAATTAATAAAGTCACTAACAAACAGAAAAAGCATTTTGATTAATAGCGACTACTAGGTAAGACCACTTAAAACAATACTAAGAATAGGAAAACTGCGAGTTTTTACAACCCTTTTCTAAGATGAGCAATCATTATTTTTGTTAATTTCTGTCAGGGCATAATCCATTCCTCTATTAYCATAGTTTGGGCAATTACTAAAAATAGTGTTTTGCTACCATTTAAGCATCAAGACAATGATATTAGAAAAAGCTATGAGTTTTCCACCCAGACACAGATCTGCCTGGATGAGGCTTTCTAAGAACGTACATAGCTATAATAAAACAATAATACTAAAAAAAAAAAATCGAATTCGATAGAGGATGGCAGTCAATTTATGAAATTGAGWATAAAGATTAGCTTCTCCACTGGTTCCATCACTATCTTCAGTGCTTAATCACATTCAGAATTAAAGAGTAAAGCTACTCCAATACATGGAAAACAAAAGCATTAAAAGAAAAAATGTAATACTTCAGACTATGGAAAAAATATTCCAAAAGTACAAGTTTACATAAATTCTRCAATTTCAAAAAAATAAGAAGGAACAGACAGCACACAATTTAGTAGCTGAACTCACATGGCAAAAATCTTCACATACTAATTATATGCCAGATTGCCACTCGGTGACCAGACGAAAGCAAAACACTGGGTTCTGCAATTAATGAGTGATTTCCCACTCTCTGCCTTCAGACAGGCAGCACAACTTACGCAAAAAAACAAGATGGGAACAAGTCACATATGCCTACTCTGTGGCTCCTGAAGCAAGCTGAGCTCTGTCTCAAAGCAAAACATYTACTAATTGGTATCATAAAGTCAGTTTAGTGATGTGTGGTTGGCTAGGTCTTTGGAATAGGTYACTTTTATTTCTCTGTTATTTAGAAACAGGGCTGTTTCACTTCCTTATTTACACAGTTGTATGAAGAACAGAAGTAAATGTGATTCTCAAGAAAGCAAGCTTAAAATACATTTTCAAAGAGATGAAAGAGCAAATTAAAAAGTAGTATCTGGTATTATATAACTCTAACAGAAAAGAATATAATTCTTATTTCAAAAAAATATTCAGGCCTTTGAAGCAAAGGCAGCAGGGTATCTAAAAGGATTAAAGCCATGGCCATGACTCATCTGCATAGCTTCTGTTGTGGCAGTGCTAAACACTGCCATTGTGAAATAGTAACTCCTCTCAGTTTATCAGCAGCTCTGTAGTAAGCCAGACCTCTCTACAATATCCAAATCAGAGCAGCAACATTAACAGTTCTGATCCTGCTGATTTATTCACCCTTGGTAACAGATCACATTTGCTGGAAGCTCTCCCAACCTAAAAAAAATAAATCATAGAAAGCCCCATTTGGGAACAGGTTTGACTGACAAGGCTACACACTACTGAACAGAAATCACTTCCCACACGGAGAGGCAGTTGGTGCTCAAAGGTAAGAGTAACTTTCAGGAGACAAGGATGGAGTTTCAGAGAGCAATTACTCATAAATTATAATCCTGTTTACACTGCAGAATAATTCTGTTCTCAAGTATCCTACTGTAAGACACCAATAGCCACACTTYACCCATCTCTGCATGGATGCACTATCTGGATGATGCAGCAGCCTTCAGACACCCTTGTGTATATAGTAAGGGCCTTTGATCCTAGTTCTGGAAATAAAAACACCTCTCCCTATTACCTTGTGTGTAAGCCAWGGACAATGAGAGTCATCCGCCAAAACTCACATCCAACCTGTCAGTGCTGGCCTAAAAAAAGACACCAGCTTTGTGCACAGCACGGATGAGAAGAGAATGCTCTGCCCTCTGAAAAATCCACAGCTGTATTTGCAGGAGCAATTGTTCACTTCTGGCAATGTGTAACTGGCACTACCCATATGACTGTAATGCAGCCAGGGGTGTGACTGCTGTGCTCACATACCTGGGATTGCTTTAAATTTAGCAAGCACAAATAGTATAAAGAAGAGACACCACAGAATCCAGTTTCACCCAGTTTCCATTAGACATTCTAAAAATACACACACTCACATTGCTTGAAGAAAAGCCCAAACAACCCCACCTCCATTGCTCCCACTCCATACACAGCTAAATAAAGGCCACTGCAGGTATGTTTACCTACGCTGCTGCTGTGAGGCTGAATTTCAGATATGCCCAAGTGCATCTCGTTACTTCAACATGTCTTAGTACATGACTTAGCAAAGATGCTACTGAGCACAYGACATTACTGCTTCAGTGCCTCGCTGCTTGCTGCAGACAAGTACCAGAATTTACAGAGTATTACATCKACTCTGGCACCAATTACTGCAGCCTAAACACGTAAAAAGGAAGAGAGCTCGTGCTATATCCTACAAAATCCAGTGGAACTACATAGACTTGAAATTCAGCTGGGGAAACTGGAATGTCTCMAAATAATCAAGACAGATCTTCATTGGGCAAAAGGTTGCAAAACCTCACACTACACCTGCAACAGAATTGAAACCAACAGACTTCTAGCAGAGAGTAATCACAAGAGACAAGGTCACACACATTTTTAAAAACATAACTATAAGGCAAGCTTGAGAGTGTCTTGTGGAAGCACAATGAAATCATGCTACAACCTTAAACAGCAAGTATTCTAGTAATTAAGCACCACAATGCACAAACCCCACTGTACAAAACACATGCCTTTCTAAAAAAGACCTATTTTAATTTATTTTTATTTTAAAAGTGGCAAAATTAAACAGAGGGAAGAAATTAAGGTAGTTTGAAAAGGTCTTTGTTTTGACATAAGTAATCTGGGAGCCAGTAGGTGAAACAAAGCTGGAAAACAAATGTGGCATTAAAACAGATATAGTTCAGTTAAAGATGCACAATCACCAGGCTGAAGCAAGAATTCAAGAGAGTAAGACCAGAACTCAAGAGGATGTTAAATGTTTTACTTTCACTGATGTCACACAGTGGCCTGTTGGGCAATAGGCACATTTCCTGAAACTGACTGGTAATTGAGATGGCCTACAAAATAAGAGAAGGATTGGGTCATGCTTTACTTACAAACATGATAATTRCATATACTTCTGGTAGAACATAAGCATATCAATTAACAATGTCTGGTGACTCAGTTTATACTGTGTTTGGTGCCTTTTTTAGATAAAATATTTATTTAGATAAAATATTTTTAACATCAGTTGTATCAGCTGTGCTTGAATAAAAATGTATAAACAACTTCTGACATAAGCATATTGTTRTAAACCTACATGTCATTCAGACTCAACATCAGAAAATAAGAAYAAACCATTCCTTATTTTATGAAGTTCTTGAAAATTGTTTCTTTGAAAAGCAGTCAGATCTGATCTTTCACAGGTGCTTTATAATTTTGTGGGACTGACAGCTTTTGTATGAATACATATTCAAGACTGGGAGTTTCTTATTCTTAGTCTCTTTTGAATAAAGAAAATTATGTCTGGCTCAAGAGGACATCCCAGTGACAAAGGTGAAACTGCAAATCTTTCAAAGCAGTCCTGCTTTAAACCATTGTTTATACTTCCATTTGTAATCAAAGAATGTCTTATTGACCATTTGCCTTATGTCCCTCCAAGTCAAAGAAAAGGAAGGAGTCTGCCCATTGTATTAGRTCTTCACATTAGTTCTACCTAATAAAGATTAAGATTACAACCATAAACCCCCACATAACAGAGGTTTAATGAACAAACATCCTGTGCCCCTAAGTTTATATAAGAATTCTGAAAGAAAAATTTGTGCTATTTTTACTATTATACTATAAATATATTTTATTGTAGGTTTTTTTTTCTGTTTCTGTGGGTCTTATTTTGGTACAAAGGAAAAAAAGTCTGTGGGAGGCAAATAATTAGKCAAGCAGAGGGCTCAACTGAACACCCACTTGAAATAATTATGAACTGTCAAACAGCACACAGAAGGCTACATAGTCCAGAGTTATTCAAGCTTATTTATTATTCTGTTCTGAATCTAAAAGACAACCAATGAAGTTCAATTTGCACTTGTAGGAATTTTGAAGGTTTCCATCTCCTGAAATTTTGGTGAAAGGGCTTGCTGGATGTTTGAACAGGAGTGGTAACTGAAGCAGGCAACCCTTTCTCAAAGAGAAAAGTTTTTGGCCTTTAATATACTGGTCAAGCCACTGAAACAAGGAAAACTCACAAGCCAGTTATCTCTGCCACTGTTTGTAGGATCAAAAGTTTATTGATTTTATGAGCAGCACATAACATTGCATTATCCASTACTTTGGACCATCCAGTACCTCCTGTGCTGAAATAACATGTAATATTTGGCTAAACCACAACATCTACTCTCCTAGAAAGCTCTGGATTCCATCTTCTAACCATTCTGAAAATTCATCACTAGGTTTGGTAGATTAGTCTAATCATTAACTATTCTTGAATATGCCTAGATGCAACTAGCAGCAATTGATTTGCATTTACAAACAGATTAGAAACTCCAAGATTTCTCATGGCAAAGACAGTCCATCTTCAATATAATCTGTCCATCTGCCTTTTGGCAAGATAAGATACACAAACCATTCAGTGTCACTGAAGACATTTTGTCCAGCCCTCTATCTTTTGAGATGTAGTCTTTTCCCTACTGAAATAAAACAAACTCCCCCAACATGAAGGAGTAAATCTACTTTAAAAAATCATGTCTGTGATTCTGTAATTACTCTGATTTCTTTAACTTTTAGTAGCCTATTAACAAAAGAGGACTTCACAGCTAATACAATCAATGGTCATTGTCACAGCATGAGATCTTTAACAGCAAAAAGACRAGACCTTAACTCCAGTTGTTTAGCAAATAGAGCACAATTCTAGTTAACCTGCTTTTCTGACCAAAAAAAAAATCSATTATTGTCTGTCCTTCACTGTCAGGTACTGCATCAATTATTATATTTAGCATGATATTTGGAGGGGAAAATAACCACAGCATCTCAACACTTCCTTTTGAAGTCAAAACCTTGGTTTAGAAGCTAAGCAAAAACACTCTCCGGCATCCTAGAACATCCCCAATATTACGGGAATTTTAATACACACCAACTACTTAAAGCATAGCACAATCCAGACAAAAATGTCAGGCCCTCCATCTTAAAAAAAAAAAAAAAGCCTTTTCTGCTGGCTACAGGTAAGCAACTACAAGCAAGCAACCAAAGATTACATTCTATTGTATGCTGCTTCATCTTCTACRTAAGTTCTTCATGAACAGCAAAGGATCCAACTAGACTCTGACATTCAAGGACACACACTGTACCTAAGCACAGTTAACCTCTTCAAATCCTAAAGCTTAAAGAACAACTACACTGGAAATTTCAGGAGGCTTTACTCTATAGTGCTTTCCACAAAAAGAGAACACTTCTAGCTGAGATAACATCTATAATGAGCCTGAACAGGTCTGACTAGCTTATTTTTTAGGAACTGCAAAGTTCAACTACCTTTTAGATGAGTTTTTCAAGTGATAATGAGATAACCAAAAAGATGAATCCAATTACARTCTGTCAAACACCTGTAGCAGCCTTGTATGCACAGAGAAAATTCAAAACAAGGGATGGAGATTGTATTTGGAGTATTTGGAAAAGGACTGGTAAGCATGCCTTGGGTTTTACCCCTCTAGTTTATTTGCTTGAATATGTCAAAGACAATTTACTGCACTGTTAAATGTGTGAAATAGCAGAACACCCACCATATACATCAGAATGTCTCTAATCATCACCATTGCTGTTTGATGATCATTCCATGCTTGATTTAATGTTTGTAGAAAGTTGTTATTCAAGGAGTTTAACACATCTTCTCGCACCTGAAAGGAAAAGAAAAAAGATGTATTGACATAAACACAAGTCAGTTTCTCCTGCAGCATTCAAATCTTAAATTTAACTTCAGCTCAAAAATTCTTGCTCCTCTATGGTCTTAAATTTTGCAAAAAGTTCTTGTTTTTCCTAGGTGCTGACAATCCCTACCTCATATTCCCCATCTGTGGAAAAAGAAGAAAAATCAGGCTAAAAACAAGAGCAATGAAATAAACATTGGTATTAAATTTCAAAGGAATTCCTGAAATCTCAGCTGTTAAAAATAGTTTTTGACAACTCCTCAAAGCTTTTATTTCCTGTGTTATAGTGTTTCAATTGCTGGTAATTTTACTTTCACAAGTAATTTCAGAACACTGGGTAGTAGTGGCAAATGCTACAAACAGGAACAAGTAGAGGTGGAAAATTGGCCATGATGACATTTACAGAGACAAGAGAGTATAAAGATACAGGAAACAACAGTTCTGAAAGGAACCAATTGCTTGGTAAAGATCAGACTCTTACATTATTAGCAACAACAAGACTGCATAGAAAGAAGAAAGTCATCTATATTTTTAATTAATATATTTGCAAGTCGATTAATCTGTCTCATCAACTTCAGACTTGACACCTCTTTGCCATTACTCTTTCTACTAATAAAAAACCCATCCAGTTTAATATTTTGATTTTATGCAGTAGGCATACACTGCTGTACTCAAACTTGAACTAATGTCACAGAGAAATGTGTGGGAATGTAAAACATTGCTCCAGAGTTAATAAACTAATAAGTGGTAATTGACTTTTGACATAACATACAAAATATATTCTGCCCCCCTGTTTGGTTGCAACCAAACACAATGTTCACATTTATTGATTTGCACTCATGCTTGGGTGATAGTGTAAATTTCAGTACAGAAAATTCTAACAGGGAACCTAAACACACATGCCAAGCAGCCACAAGTCAGACCAACATTTCATGCAACCACCTGACAGGCTTCATTCTGTCATTCCAGTTTTATGAAGTTATTAGCCAAACCAGGGTAACAGAATTCTGTCTGCCACACTACAATACACACTCATAAACTTAGATGAGCAAAGCAAAGACAGAGCACATCACCCAACACAATGGTCTGAAGAAGCTCTGGAAACTTATCCCAGTAATRTGCACCTTGTTACTGCATCCAGGCAATAGAGGTGTACCTAAGTTGTTCAAAGCTTCCTTACATCTTCAAACAACTGCTCTGCAGACCTGAGCAAGGCCTCTCCTCCTTGCTTTAGGAAAACATAATATGCAGTTATAAGCACTGCTTAGCGGCCTCATTCTTTCTGRTCATGATCATCATTTACCCTTTGGTCTCCCAAATGTGTGCTCTGCTGTCACCCAATCTAGGTAGTTTTTAGCCAAAACATAAATATGCATTAAAAACTTCAGCAGACATACTTGTGAAGAGTATGCAGAATCTCCCAGAACAAGTGAAACAAACATGACATGGTTGTTYTCACTTCTTTGGTCAGTATGGAAAAATACTGRAAACATTATCTRGCAGCTCATCCACACTGACAAAATKTACCCAAGCATGATTAGTTTATAAGCACAAATAACCAGGGGTAGTTATTGAACAATTTAATGATACCCTCTATTTTAACAACACAGAGGCAGTGTGCCTTTCTAATTGYACACATCCCACATTCATCACATTACTCCTGCTGGGCCAGCCAGGGTCAAGTCACACACCAGCTGTATCAAAAGGGGGTGATACTGCCACCAGGTAGCAGTGACAGTTGCTTCCAAGCAAACACTGGCATGCTCTGCAATAGTGGCACCTCTGCTCCATATGGTATGCCATGTGGATTTCTGGATAGGTGCGTGAAATTCAGGAATGGGTGCTGCACAGCAGTCAAAGATTTCCTGTGAAGTTTCTCAATGACACTCTTCTAGGTTTATTTTAAACTGCTGAGATGTTTGGAAAGCCATTCCTTCAGCTGCTACAAAAGCCAACCAAGCTACTGCCAAGTAAACTATTGCTAACAACTTTATGGTTAACAAGTGTTCCACACATGCCTTGTATGGGCCATTAATTCTGCAATATTCAGCAATACTACAAGGAAACGGATAAAATGCACAAAACAYCTTAACCATGCAAAGGTGCAGAGTCACACCACTCTGGTAGAATAAATGATTTGAAGTAAAACAATGTGCATACCCACACTCAGTTCTAACAAGAAAAGAGACACAGTAGCTGCTCTGCCAAAGCTTTAGAAAACTTCAGCCTTGAAGATTTTTATGAGCAGAATGTTACTTTCAATTAGWTGCGCTTGTAGTGATTTCTGTGACAATATTTGCAGTTGTGAAGTGAACTGCAGGCAAAGCCAGGTTAAACAGCACTGTCCATATATAGACTTACTTGAAAATAAACTAGCAGCTTCATAATCTATGTAAGGTCTTCCTCTAGTAGCAAGGATGAGCTCTTGTGTACAACTTCAGGCCCATCTGTATCTTACACTGGATACAGCTCTTCAGGACATACAGAACCCTTCCCCCAAATAAGAGTAGAAAGCTTATGCCAACAAACAATACCTTTAAATAACTCTTTATTAAGTGTACACAAAGAAGACTTACGGCCTACTATTTCTTTCTTACAGTGCCTGGACTGATGCAGCAGCACAAATAGTTCARTTATGTAATTTCCACCACTGTAAGGACAGCCAGAACCTCCTGAGGGGAGCAGCAGTACAGAACAGCACTTTCTGAACTAAGGCCTCAAGCTCTCAGAACTTGTATTAGAGTTTCTTCTAGAAAAAWTCTAGTCTAAAAGATAGTGTTCTAAAATCTTAGGAGTCCCAAACAGGTTAATGGATWGACTACCAGAAATGTCTGTTCATCCCTGCAGCCTGCCATTCTACTGCTGAAAGGAAAAATAACACTGAATAGTGGGGATTCTGAACTGTTATGTACTTTCGAGCAAATCCCTCACATCCTTTTGCCTTCCATATAATAGCATACTTGCTCAAGATCATCTGAAAACATCATTAAGAAAATACAAAGGCAGATAACACTTCATATATTGTCAGTCAGGCTTACAGTACACTCTAATGCTCAATAGGTAATTTGCCTCCTACACAACTTCTCATGTCATTCCTCCCTATTTCATTGATGTTATGGAAATAATTTCAAACTCCCTGATGGAGATGACTCCTCTCTCCCYTTTCTCTGCAACACTAAGATGGCAAATTTTGAAGCATACAAAGGATCCCAGACATAACTTTCTAAGTCCCAGGGAAGACACACTTCTTTCAGCCCATACCTGCTGCACCAGCACCACACAGCATTCCTTCTGCTCTGAACACGGCCACTATGACCAGCTCTGTGCTCCCCTGATCAAAGGTGTTCTCACATGCCTGCCTATATTGTTATTCTGAAATTGCACGTACTGGATGGACCCCTGAGGGATACCACTTGTCACTGATGGCCATTGGGACTCTGAGCTGTTGACCACAACCAATGGATGTGAACACCCAACCAATTTCTTATTCATCTAACTCCACCCATTGAATCCATGTCTCTCCAATTGAGAAAGAAGGGGGTTGTRCAGGACCATGTCCAAAACTTTACAGAAAGGACATTTGTAGCTCTSCCCCTGTTCACAGATGTGGTCACTCCATCACAGAAGCCCACTGAGTAGACCAGGCAAGACTTGCCCTTGGTGAAACTGTGTTGGCTGCCCCAAATCACCTCCCTGACATCCATGTACCTTAGCATGGCTTCTAGGAGGATCTGTTCCATGATCCTCCCAAACACAGAGGTGTGGCTGACAGGTTGTAGTTCCCAGGGTAGTCCTTTCTACCCTTTTGAAAGATGGGTACATTTCCCCTTTTCCAGTCACTTGGAACTTCACCTGACTGCCACRACTTCTCCAATATCATGGAGAGAGGCTCAACAACTTCATCAGTCCCTTCAGGACTCTGGGATGCAATTCATKGGGTCCCATTGACTTACACATAAAAGGAACATTAAAGATGTTATCCCATAAGCTTTTTAACTTCAGCTTTTTTTTTTTTTCTTTACTGTAACACAAGTGATGTTGCTTATCATCAAATGGTTCAGAGAGCTGTAAACTAAGCTCTGTGTGTTTTAAAAACACTTAACATTTGTGTGAACTAATAACAGACTAGGCTTGAAAAGTGTGAAGAAGGACCATCCACATCAAGCTACAAGATTGTCAATGGGGAAGAAAGGGARAAATCAGTGAAGTACTAAATGCACAGGAATTCAATACTGGAATTAAGATGAAAGGTTTAAATACTTTCAAAATTCAACAGCATTTTTAAATAGTTCTACATGTACTATACTTAAATAATGATGTCAGTACACAGGTAAAGACAAGTTTTAGCGTGTTCTTACCCTATAGTAAAACCAAGGTAATTCAAGACAGCTGAATCCTCTCAGTGATGCTTACTACTGCCCTCATCACACAGCCAGAGTCTGGTGATTTGTAACTACAAACCATTGGGGACTGCAAGTCCCAAAGCCAAGCATCCTTTCTAGTAATTCGCCTGCACCTTGTATTGATCATATTTGCACCTATTATTTGAAAGCTGTAAAGACAATGCATTGTATTTTCTTGTTAAGAAGTTAAATACTTTTCTCATTAATGTTTGGTTACTAATTAAAATGCTGAAGAAGCACAACTTTCACCTGGCAATTAAGTAAGCATGAAGTAAAAATACAGCTCTTAACCATGCCTTGCCAAAAATGAAGGCCTGTGCTTTCCAAGCTTTAAAACTATTTGTAAGAACAACTGAACATATACATTGACTTTACCTAGTCTCTTCATCTGCTCTTAATTAACCAGCATGACTGGAATACCACAGGAATGCAGCTTTTTCTAAAAAGATAACCTGGAGATATCGGCAGCAAATGACAATTATGGCTCAACCATTGTTGCAATTTCAAATCTGGGGTTGGCTCCTCAGCTCCTCCCTGAACTGAGTATAGTTTTTCACTAAAGTCTATTCATCTATGAACATTTCCATTTTTATAAAAGTTACAAAACTGAATGAACAATATTCCAGTTGRCAAAATCCCCCTCTTCTAAATTCTAGCATCCACCACGGATTCTTTGAATAAAAATTTTACAAAGATTTGTGATGACAGCATTGAGTAGCATTAACTACTTAAAATTTACAATAGAATTGCTCTTGGAAAGAGACAGCAAGCATACAAGATTTTGCTAAAATTTCTATGACAAAATGTGAGGTTAAACAAAACTTTCTTATCTATATTACCACAAGTACTAATGGCACAACCATAAGATGTCATTACAGAACTGATCCAAATCTTGAYAAACAATCGTCAGAATAATTTAGCCTTTTTAACTCTACAGCAATTAACTACTAAAACTCAGCCYTTTTATTTGAAAAAGCTTTGGTCATCTATTTTATGTTACCCACACACATGGRTATAATTTGATTAATCACATTAGGGATCAAAACACTAAAGATCAGAATACTAAGTAATAAGAGACTATTTTAAAGCATCAGATACAAGAACATWAAGTGTCAGAAAAGCACTTCTCTACACTGCTGTCTGTACAGTCCTCTCAGCCTCTGCACTGAAAGTACAAACTCAGAATCTTCTACTCTCTTGTCAGTTTGCCACAATCAACACTTTCAGAATCAATAATATTGCAAATGGATAATTTTTAATATGCAAAACAGCTAGGAATTAAGATAAGTTGCAGAATACCCAGGAACAACGATAAGAAGCATCCCTCAAATTAAAATCAGGATAAACTGAGGCCTAGGAATAATACTTTAGTGCCGTGATTATTAAGTGCATAGGCATGTATAAGAATAAGGCACAAAAATCCKTAGCCATTTGCCACATTTTATATGACTAGTACAGATGATGAATGCATAGATAATGAAACCAGAAGTGTTTGAGTCACAGATGTGCTACAATTMTAGAAAAGAACTGCAAATTATTTAGCCACTTCATACAGGATGTCTCCTCTGCTGCAAACAGTAAAAAAGCCCCACATTCAAAGCAGTTTTAGACTACACTTGTCTGGACCACACCTTCGAAAACTAAGRTTTTAGAAAAGAAACAGCACATTTCTCTGCCACAGTAGTAACTCCAGTTGGAATGCACAAAAAACTCTCCAAGCATCCTGCCTTATTTAGCTATAAATCTCCCATCCATTCTGGCAATTCAGCCAGGAGCAATCATTCAAGACACGTGATGGTGTATGAGTTTCCTTTTCAGAAGCGGTAAAAGCAGGACAAAAATCTGATGCTCCATCTAAACCCACAGCCAGGATATGGGCTCAAAGTGGACATGTATCTCTGCAAAGRTGGACAGCTATGGATGTTAACTGCAACGGACTAAGGCAGGCATCTCCTCTAGGCTTAGAATCTTATTATCATTAAATATTATCTGGAGTCCTAAAAAGTAAATTTCAACTTTTTCCAATTACATATTTACTAATCAATGCTAAACTTCTCTCAAAGACTGAAGATGTGGTTCCATGGTTGAACACAAGACCTGAAGATTCCTTTTCTCATATTATCCATCTTCAGAAACAGAAAGTTTCTGCACGTCATTTTGACTCACATGGTTTTGCAAAGGCTGAAATGGCAGTGTGAACTACTCAGGACTTGKTATTGCTGAGCTGCTGGTTTTGAACAGTGCCCACCACCTCTTTAAATAGCATAATACCAGCACAACTGTCTCATTAACTTGTGAATTAGTTCATTAGCCCATAACAAACAGGTTCTTACATAGGTATTTATTTTGTYCCAAAGATGAAAAAAGATTGGCAAACTCAAAATTTGACCTAAGAAGTCACAAAATACCACCAAGTATACCGCAAGCCTTAAAAATCCCCCCAAATTACCAGCTTTTAACAGTAATTCTTCAAAAAAGTTTCCTCTTACACATTTTCCAATACTTCCTATGGTCTGCCTTCCATCAGTAACTTACATCAAACAGTACCTGGAACATGAAATCATGTAGCGCTGTGCTACAATTTTTGAGAGAAGCTACACAACTGCAACACAAGGCAACCTCATAAAGTTAGTTTTTGTGTCATTTAAATAACTGTTCAGAATTCTTTCACATAAGACATTTCTATTTTAATTCATAAATGCACAAACCTTGTTTATTAGATGCTCAGTGACCACTTCTCTTAGTCCAGTGTAGAGCTTTTCACCATGTTTATGCAACACCATTGTATAAGCATTTCTATACAGCTCCTCAAAACTCAGACCACTATTGTTCTTACGCTGGATCTCTTGGATTGCATTTTTCAGAAGATCCCAAATGCTGTTCACATATTTCTCATCCATAGTCATCTGTAAAAATAAAATATTATGTTATTGTTTAGAATGAAAAGAAAAATACATAATATGAGGTAATTGCTCTGCCCCATCTTATTTATTCCATTATCAAGATTTCTCAAACTTTATTAAAAGAAAAACAGTATTTATGAAACTAGCACAGACTTCTTGAAATATTTATGAAAATTGTAATTTGTAAAAGTTTAATATTTTTTTCATTTCAGAGCTGCAAGCTCTCAGAATCCAGCTCTGGAGCCTTTGCAGGAGGAAAGGCAGGTTATCACAGACATGAGCCTCTTCCCTACTCTTCCTCCAGTGTTAACAGTGAATAGATGGCTAATTCTCATTCCATATTAACACATCACTTGGCACCTCATAAATTGCACCACAACACTGATCTGCTTCACCAGACCCCAAATCAACCTGCACAACAAAACATAATAATGTCTGACATAGATTCAGCAAATGTAGTCATCTGTTTGAGCAAACTAGGGACTAGCTGAGAYACTAACAGCCAAAGAACTATTTACCACAACATTGAACCTACAATTTAAATAGTTATAGGTACCACTGAAAACCCCCACAAATGTCCAACAGTAACACCTGCGTTCAACATATTCCCTTTGCACAAATATGATTAAATACCTTTCTAAAGGACATGCACCAAGATGCATCTGCTTGATCTGTTATTCAGATGCTGTATACTTCAGTAAATGCACAGAAAGAAATAAAAAGATTCAGAGGAGAGAAAGTTTTATGAGAAATAGTCTCAGTACAACAGCAAACTTCTATCTAGCACCTAGTGTGAATCATTTCACAATCATGCTTTACTAATGCAAAGGTGATTCAATATATGATGTTTTATAGATAAAGCAGTATCTGGAATTGCAAATAAGTGTAGCAAAAAAAAAATAAAAAATCAGATGTCAATATTGCTGAAAGTTTGTGATTCAGCCAAGTTTCATCATCCAAAGGAAAAAAGACCCAAACACTTTTTATGGAACCAATTAAAAAAGCAGTGTTTAAAGTTAAATTTGGTTTAGTTTATAAAAAATCAGGAACTGATTTAGCATTTTACAGCTAAAAGAAAAAGGCTGAAGAGAGAAGGGAAAAAAGCTGCTCTGCCCAGAATTACTATGGGAAGTGAAGATATCCAAGAGTCTGTCAATACTGTCCAAGTAGTCTTTGACAATAAGAGTTGAAAGTATTAAAAGAAAAAAGAATAATAGTATGACAATATAGAGGAAAATCATGACCAACTCTAATCTACCTCTCCTTCTCCTTCCACCAAAACCCACAAAGTGAATAGAGGAAAGATTATCATATTACCTTTTCGGATTAAGTATTAAAATCTCTGCTTTTCAATGTAGCTTCCTATTCTGTTTCTGACTCAGATTAACATATGTGATGTTTTATGGGAACACGTTTGCTCAAGTTCTAAGATATCAAGTAAGAAGAGCACTGTCTTCCAAAAAGATCTAACATAGCTAACTTGTTTGCAGCAGTATTTCCTAACAAACAAAGACCCCCCCCCTTTAAATAATTCCATTCTATTTGGCAGTAAGTCACTGCAGTAAAGTTTGAGCAAAAATGTATTATTTCCTCTCTGCTGCTGAAAAGTTGTTTAGCATTTGAGCAGAAGAGGTCTTCCTGTATTCTCAAGGGTATGTAAGAATTGCAATGAYTAAATCTGTTCTTGGGTTATTTAACTCATGGGTTCATCTCTTTTCATCCCCATTCCTTAAGTCAGGCTTGTAGGCAGATTTAAATTAAAAAAAAAACTAACCCAGTAAGTTTTTGAGGCTACTAGAACACTGCCATTTTTCAGAATTCTCTACAAAAGCATCTCTGAACACTGAACTGCAATCCTAATCCCCCAGTCTGACCCAAACAATGAAGATTTATGCAACTCTTTAGATCCCTAGCAACGAAGTGATCCACTCCCACAAATACAGGATCAGAGCCCAGATGTTTTTCCTTGTTTATTCCCCTATTTTTTCTAATGGTTATATTTTAGAAGTGAAATCTAAGTTAGAATATAGTTGCCTTGCTTGTGTCTTGTATTCTTGCAGCTTTAAACAGAACTCAGATTGCTCCTTCTGCTGGTCTTTGAAAAAAAACACACAGGTTTGGAAAGGCTTTCAGAAGCAGAATCCCAGTAATTTCAGTAGTGTCTACACCCAGATTCACCACGATAGTAAGAAGCCAGTATCCAAGCAGAGGAAATGTGTTAATGTACTAGTGCTTATCTGAACATTACCTTTCTTGGGGAATGGGAAAGAGACCAAGTCTGTTATTGGCAGGAGAGAGAGCTGTTTATAAGAAGCCGCTGGTTGGAAAACTTCCACACACTGCTGCCCAAATGCTAATGATTCAAAGATGCAACTTGAGCACAAACATCTGAACTCAGAGTGTAGCACAAGTAAAACTTGAGAAAATTAGACTAAAGTGTCAATGTACATGAAAGTGCAATCATTTCACAAAAAAGAAATGCAAAGGACTCAAAAGGTCCTTTATATTGCACAGCGCAGATCACATACAAGGCYCTTCCTTTAACAATGTTTGTCTACCCTATTAAAATCATCGAGTCAAATAAACAATCACTGTCAGCAATCTATTGCCATTATCACCTGTAAAGCAGGTAAAGCTGGTAACAGCCCTAAAGAGACTTCTCAGTCTCTCCCTCCTAGAAGCCTACAGGCACCACCTCCTCTGAGTAACCTAGCATTCAGTCAGTACAAACAAACAGCTCAATTCTAGTTATTTTCTGATTAACATGTAACTTCATACCAAAAAGTTATCAGCCCCCTTTAGTCATGTAGTCCAAAGGGAAGTGCAACATCCCAACCCTAGGGAGAAGGAACAACATCATGCATTAATGTCTGCTGGGGCCAAATAGCCAGAAAGCAGATTTGGCAGAAAAGAACCTAAGGCTCTTGGACATCAATTTGATGACAAACCAACGGGCCCTTAAGGCAAGGATGAATAATGGTATCCTAGGCTGTATTTGGAAGAGTTGTCAGCAAGCCAAGGGCTCTACTCAGCACTGGAAAGACACATGTAGAACACTGCACAGCTCTGGGTTCCCCAGTATATGAAAGACACAAATAYACTGGAGAGAATCCAGTGAAGAGCTACTAACAACCCTCTGGAGCAACTCTCATAGGAAGGACAGAATCAAACTCTAGAACCACCCTAGGGGACCAAATCAGTGTATGTAAAACCRAAAGGGTGGGGGTACTGAAAAGGGAACCAGCCTCTGCAGTGGTACTCAGTGACAGGACTAGATAYAACAGGCACCAACACAGGAGATGCCTCATGATCATCATGAAAAATTTTTTGTTATGTAGGTGACCAAGTACTGTCACAGGTTGCCCAGAGAGGCAGCAGTCTCCATCCTTGGAGATATTCCAAAGCTATTGGATACAGTCATGAGCAACTGGCTCTAGGTGACCCGGCTTGAGCAGTGGGGCAGGAACAAGATGACCTCCCAAAGTGCCTTCCAACCTCAACCACAGGGTGATATGGTGATCCACATTACAGCTGTAGGCTGAGGAAGCCGGAAAACCAGGGCTCCCTGAGTAAACGTGACCTTTTCAAACTCCCTGTACCACTCTTCCAACAAAAAYGCATTGCAGAATAACAAAGGTGAGCAACAAAATACTTGTGGTCACCAGTGGAACCCAGCATTTGCTCCCTAGCTAATACCAACTACAGTAAAAAACAACACCAAAACTCCCTGGCTCAGGAACATCCAACGTATCTGCTGCTGGAAATCCATATTACTTTGCAGAGAAAAAATGCTTTGGGGTATAATTTCCATTCYATTTACTTTAACTTTTAAACAGTTTCTCTAAACACAACTTCATTCCATATTCTTGTCAGTTTTTTTAATGCGTCATCACTGTGCCCTTAACACTACAGAGCTTGCTCCTCTTATATAACCACGCTTGAAATGCTGTGAACTGCAAGGAGAAGTTACAGGAGTAAACTGCTAAGAGCTTGCTGAAGTCTTGATAGTCCAAAGGAGCTTAAAGTAGCTATTCAGTCTTCATAAAAAGAGGTGGTTAAGAAAGAAGTGAGGAAGAGGCAAAGAGATGTCCTCCAGAATGTCAGAAGGAGAATCCACAAAGGTCCACCAGCAGCAACAGGAGACACACGAACCAGTACTCTCAAGATTAGTGACCACACACAGCCTCTCATCCTTCTTGCCGAAAAAACTTCTAGACAGGTTCTATAAAGTTCCCACAAAGATCTCAGACCAAACAGTTGACAAGACTGTCAACACACTTGCAGGACATTTTTACTCTCAAAAAGGTTGCAAACACTACGACTCAGTGTTTCTACAATGAAGCTGCAGAGTGTTTATCACGATTCAACACAGTAGCAGGTGAAACACGTCAATCTGAAAGTGATTATTCCAGAACAAGGCTTTTTAAAGTTAAAAAAAAAGAAACCATCTGCCTCATTCCTTTCCATGACACCCTTCACAGATCTAGTATCACAGAGCACTGGGACAAGAACCAACTGAAATCACAGAACACAGGTGTTTATGCCCTCTACCTTGAAGGAACTGAGTGGATACCAACAATTAAAGTTAGTAGTGTTGGGAGTAACATATGCACCTAATAATTGCAACCTATTCTCACTTCCCCAAACTCCCTTCCTCAGCACACAAAACTGAAGGGTCTGACTGCTGTCATCTAAAACTGCCACCACCAGGGCACAGTCCATGAGGCAAAGGAGTCTGTCACCAACAGTCTTACACTCCAAGACAGGGCGTTCATCAAGATGGTATTAAATAGTCTGTTACACAATAACTCAGTATTCTTAGCCCGTATCCTTCATTCTGGATGAAATTTGGCTGAGGTTATCCRGAAAAGGGCAAGAGCAGCACATTTCCTGCCTCAGAATCTAATCATTATTTGAATTTTTATAAACCCTTTGAATATTGTTAATTTAAAAGACAAGAATTTACAATGACAGAGATATATTGTCTAGCATTTGTTCCAAGAATATCTCTGAAAAATGGCATATTAAGATATGGAACTACATTTTCTTCAGCTACAGAGAAGATAATATGTACTCCTATAAATAYCAAATGGAGAGCTCAATATCCACACTTTCCTGAGTTCTGAAGTTTTCCTCAGTATGTAACAACGAGTACAGCTGGAAGAGGATGCATGGGCTACACACACTCTCTCACAAATAAAAAYAACTGATCTCTGAACAACCAAAATGACCACACACAAAGTTCCACAAAGTTCTTCAACAGTGTTATCTGAATAGGTTGACTGTGACACACCAAAAACATGACTGGAAGCTAAGAGAACGAGCATGAAGAAAGCAAGGGGCACCCTGTCTCACTGCTCTTCTGCATATGAGCTCYTAATCTTAGGACATCTGTCAAGAATCACAGGGAAGTCATAGAAATGTGCTACCAAAACTATCCTAATAAGTAGGACACCTTTTGCTCCTAGGCAATTGAAGATGACAATACAGTATTATCCACTTCTCCTAAGGAGTGTCAGGAAGTACCTATTATACTCCCTCAGAGGGTGTGTGTGGTGGGGGGGGAATCAATGCCTGTACTGCTTGTGACATCTGCCAGTTGTCATTTACAATATTAAATATTTACACCATTTTTAAATATCTGTGTATTGCTCTTCACTCTTCCCTTGACACTCTAGGCAAACCCTTCCCTAAACTTCTCCAGATTCTTCCTGCAAGGAATATTCACAGTCTGCAGCATATTCCATCCCAGGCTCACAAGATGAGCTGAGTGACCAGTGCTGAGAGAATTCCTCTACATACCAAGGGAAGATTCAATTCTAGTCTCACTCTCAGAAAGGCCTGAGCCCCTGCAGGCAGGGCTCCATGACAATACTCAATCACAAATGCAGGAATTGCAATATCCACCACTCCTTCCCAGGCTTTACTCAGCAGAAGCAAGCAGAACACACAATTAAATCAAAGAGGAGTCCCCTTGTCAACTGAAACATCCAAGAGTTGCAGCATTTTAGGTGAAACCCTTCTCCACTTTGCTTGAATAGGCTCTCCAGCACTGAGAAGCCGTACTGCCAGCACAGGGTAGATGGGTTAAGTAGCCTAAAAAGTGATTACTCCTTGAAAGAAGGAGTCACCTCCTCACAGTGACTGACAGATTTGGTTTACCTCCAAGGYGTAAACCAATCTCAGAGCATACTGGTCTCTTCACAAAACAAGTGCTGCTTTGGARTAGAAGCTTGAAGAGGAAGGAGGAGGAGTTGGTAGGTTGGTTTTAAGCTTTACAGCAAAAGGTAATATGCTCCAAGAACTTCATTTTCTAGGAAATCTCAGGAAAAAAGATTTGTTTCTTCTATCAGAATGTTACATCTGTCTGCATTATAACTAGGCCTGACAGGAGTTTCACTACACAACAGCAAAATTTAACAGCCTACATGGAAAGTTTAAAGCAAGCCTTTAATAGAAAAGGTAATACTGCAGCAACAGTTTTGACATATTTAGGGAACTGAAAAGAATTAAGGATCAGACACTAATTTATCTTTCATATTTTAGGAACCAATTCAGAAGAATGAGATTAATCTTGAACTGCCAGCATACCTCCCTTACTCTAGAYTTCAACTTCCATTTAATACAGTTTCCTTGTTTTTCTCAAATGCCTTTCCTCATCTTTAATCCTGCAAAACATAAAATGCTGAAGGGGAAAAAATCGAGAAAAACAACTGCCCCGAAACACCTGCTTCTTCTGAACTAAGACTATGAACTATGAAAAGTTGARCAGCCATCACTTACCAGATAAACACAAGGCAAAAGATAATCAGAAACTTTTTGTTTCATTTCTCAAAAAAAAAAAAAAAGCAGAAAACAAGGGACACTCTGAAGAGGCAAAAACTAAAACACAAAGTTACACAGTGGTGATTCTGTGAACACAGACAACTTTCTTCTTACAGGCCTTTGYGCATTTTCCCAACACTATTCCATACTAATGAGCAACTACAAACTACGTTATACTACCCAAAAATCAATTTAAGGGTTCAATTTGCAATTTATGATGCTCAACTTACAAAATACACCTTTAGTCACTCTTAATACAGATAAAAAGAACTCTCATTAATACAGACAAAAGCAGAATATTACTTGTCTGAGTGGGCCAATGAAAAATGAATGCTGGATCACCAGTCTCATTTTTCATCCACTTATTGGTATATATGGATTCAATGTTCAAGGTTCTCTCTAAAAACTGTATYGGTTGGTCAAGTAACAACATGGGATAATCAAAGCTGGTAAAACCTGCATCTGTGATAATTTACACAAAGCTTAACTCTGTCTCTTGTACACTCATCTGCCTTACTAATAATTCCACACAAGACACAAATTGCTTGAAATAAGCATATGCTTTAGTCMGCAAGGATTAATGGATATTGTCCTCCAGCTGGGCTCGATACTAAGGAAAAAACAAGGAAAACATACTAAAATCAACTTCTTTTCAACATAAACWTTCTAAGGTGCTATAATTTACACTAGAGACTTTATTTTACAGTTGTATGCTTTGCCCAAAAAGGATAGCAGAACAGAACTKAATTAAAATACAGAAATCCAGGTTTTTAAATACCATCTTTTTCTCCCAAGTATCTGTAGATAAATCTAAATGCCTTCCAAATATCAAAAGGCATTAGCTATGAAGGAGTAGATCTCCCTTGCCATGATGCAAGACTCTGCCCACCGGACATTACATTACAAAACTTGATTTCAAAAAAGTTGTATTTAAAAGGAAACAATTAATTAGTTTTGTTCAAGCTTCTAGAAGAATTGAACTGATAAGAGGTTAAATCTAGGAAGTTCTAGCTCAAAAGATAGTTGTCACTAATATAGAATGGAAGTGTTTATACAGCCAAAAGAGTGACATTGCCTGYAATATTAACAAAGGCTCTTTCAAAAACATTCAGTGGCATTTCTACAGTGCCCAGTACTACAGTACCTGAAAATGGAGGAAGACTATAAAACACCTGTAGAAGAACTACTGATTTCCCAAGAGCACTTCAAACTAACAAGGGTAAAGAAGAACTGTCTATATTGCTGTATATATGCTCTCTCTATAAATACTATACACYGTTGTATGCTGTCTGTACTCTTACTTTCTTGAAAACTCAGTGCTGAAGTCCAGATCTAAGTCTACAGATCAGAAAGCCGAATCTGTCACTTTTAGCTTTGCAAAATAGCAGAAACATTTTTAGWCATAGAGTAAGTTTTTGATTTATTTTAGTAGATGTACTGATCACTTACAGTGCAAATAAGACGAGCAAAAAGTGCATATTGTGTTAGGATTGCTTAACTCAAGAAAAATCCATTCAGAATGAAACAAAGAAATATAAGCATTTCACACCAAAGATCTTTCTACTTCCTCTGTCCTGCCCAAAAGAATAAAAGTTATTATCAATATTCTGAAGACTAATGAGAAATTCAGAATCCTCTTGACTCATTTCAGAAGTAGTAATCCTACAACAATTTTCCTCAAATTATAGCTATGGAAAAAAAACTAAAAGGCTTGTGTAACGGGAGGAARTACATTCCTGAAAGAAACACAATAGGTTTGTTTCTATACTAAACAAAGTTGGCGTTAAAAGAAAATATTTGAACCCAATTAGAACAGCAGAATATGGAACAAAGAAAAGCTGGATTTCTGGCAGCGAATCATCCCTCTCACGTATCTGCAGGATTCTGGAGGTCTAGAAAGTGCTGGGAGGGACAGGTACAGCTCAGCTGTGTGTCTGTGGCTGCCAAACAGGCTCTTGGCAAAGGTGAAATGACAAAACAGTACCAATAGTGGCACAAAATTTTATAAATTACTRGGCATGCCTTTCCCCATTTACAAATAGGGCCAAATACTAAAACCTTCATTCAAGTCATTTTGCATTCCATTGCAATAAAAGCTTTTARGAGACAAGGACAAGCTTTTCAAAACCTCAGGACTGTGTGACTGTGAGCAAACTACACAAAGTACACTCGCCTGCAAATTTCCTCAAAGCAGCTTACTCGGGATAAGGGGCCATGTGCAGACTCTTACACTGCAGGAGAGGGAATATGGCTCAGTCCTCTTCCACTGCAATTACTTCCAAATTTCTGAAGACTTGAAAGCAGTAAGTGAAGTTGTTTGCGTATGTATAACGTAACATGCTTTGCTAGTGAAGATTGAAGATTGCTGGGAATCTCAAATTTCAGTGGTATATAGGTCCCTGACTCTCTTCATTTCCTTTAACAGCAGTGTGGAACCTCAGAATTGCATGTAATATCTGAACATATGTCGATTTACTTTTAAGACCACCATCCAACAAATACTACRAAGTTGAAATAAGAAGTCTTAATTTAGTAAAGAATTAAAAGAATTAAGTTTTTTGGCAAAGCTTCTGGTGACTTGTACAATATTGGTGACTTGTACAATAATAATATTATAATAATTACTTATAATAAAGAGTAACAGAGATGCTGCATGCCTCAATCCCAGTTAAGAAGTGTCAAAGGAAAGAGCAATGCTGTTCTGCACATCCATACGTTCTGTGGAAGGTACCGAGTCTCCTCAGAGGTATCATCTCTCCAAGTAAAAAAATCCATYAGTTCATTAACTTTCCAGCTTTGATGACCTGGATTCAAAAAGCTTCCCTGAAGCACAAATAGCCCATTCCTTGCCTACTCAACACTCAAGGCAAATCCCACAAGAATTATTCCTGTTTTTTTTCAATTAACCTACAAGTAGTTCAGTATTTTACAATCGTTAAAAATCAACACTATTTAAAGAGGACATTGTGAAATACACACCAGCTTATACAGATTGTAGACATTTCCTGTAGTCATTTCAAAACAAGGAACACAGTGAATGACTTGAGGGGGATGAAGGAAGAAAGGTAAATGGTGGGGCTGAAGGGCCTTGAGAAGTTTGGGGGACTTAACGACAACTCTTCCTCCATAATAACAACAGCAGAACAATTAGAGAACTTGCATAGGAACTGAAAGATAAAATGTTACRGTCAAGAGAGGCCAAGACAGGATAATTATCATTTCCCCCTCAGCTTACTTCACTATCCTCAGGAGAATGAGGATAAAATTAGTAAGTCTCTTACAAATTTACTGATAATCAATACCCCTGTGTCCTGACAATAACCTCTCCCTGGGGAATTTTTGTACCACATGGTGCATACACCAAGTTCAGATCTACAGATCAGCAGTACTTAGAAGACTTAAGACTAACATAGAAATGACTGCAACAGAAAAAAATTACACAGCTATACAGAAAATTAAATCCATGTATATAATATAAAAAAATAGGTCTACTGAGATGCTATCAATGTGTTAACAACAGAAGTGTGGCAGTAAAGTATTTATTTCAATAAAGRTTCTTCAGATATAAAATGTAAGAAACACACATGCATGGCCTATGCTCAGAAAACAGGTAGTCTAAGAAATTAATGTTATTAATTTATTATATAAGGTTGTCCAATTTTATATYATTCACACGTATAATTTAAGTTATTGCCCTAAATTATGTTTATTCTTATTAGCATTAAACAAAAATTGGCATTTCCACAAATGCACCTCATTCAAAACCAYAAACCAATAAAGTATGTTATCTGCTCACATTTTGCACAGTATTATACCTTGCTTAAACTACAAGCAAGACCATTTCAGCCCTCAAACACTGATTTTATAGACAGYTAATTAAAGAACTGAGGCCACTCCACGCAAACAACATCCAAACATAAATGTTTATCACAGTTTTGTCCTCCTTGCAGTACTCAGGCATTAAGTGCACTTTTTGCCTTTCCTAAAATGTTAAGTCAATATGAAAGTTCTTTTGTTAAGCCATCCAACAGTATTTACTCATGCTGAGATGCCAGTACTTGCACCTTCAGAAAAAAAAAAAAAATCAGTTATTTAAAAATTCTACTGGCTTTAACCGACCTTCAGAAAAATAAAATAATCATGTGATTAAAAGTATGCTTGGCCGTGCTATAGTTTTCTACAACACTATTTTCCTGCTCTATGTTCCCACAAAATCTGACTCAGAATGAAAAGTATGACCTTACATCTCAAGAGCTGTTTTTCCACTTGTACAGCTACTAGAAATCAAAGATAAGATCCAGTGATCATACATACAAGGTCAAGGACCTATTTTAGACTGTAACACAATCACTGTGTTTTATGAATGGACTCAAACTATCTTAGAAAAAGTGTGTCCTAGTCTATCACAAAATGTTTTCACCAAATACAGAGAGACTGACACTGCACATAAGTCATGGTTATGAAAATTTAAAAGCACCTGCACTAGCACTGCCTGCCCTACAGATCAAAGCCAAAGACTTTAAAATACCTGTTTGAAATTCTGAAAAATAGGGCCACTTATGCTGTGTATACCTGTCCAGAACAGATTGAAAGGAAAATTCTGAAAAAATTTACTACAGTAAAAGAAAGAAGTCTATTTTTATGTTACATACTACTATTACAATTATTCATGTAGGATATCAACAATTCTTCATCAGTTTTATAGTCACTCTCATAAAGTCYTTTTACCTACCACTACAAGGGAAAAATAGTAATTCCTATTTAATAATCTATTACTATACATCACAAGTGAAAGAATGGAGAAACCTATGAAGCCACTTGAAAAAAACTCAGATTGAATTAGCCAGCATAAAAATCTTAAAAGAATATTTCAGCTTCAGTCTTGTAGTCCTGTGAAAAATCAAGCAAATTTCAAATACAGCAAGATCCATAAATGGCAGTGCTCCTTCCTGTGCCATGCACAGGCACTGGCTCAAAACTCTACACCGAGTCAAATGATCATTGCCTAGAATTTAAGACCCCGTTGACAAGGAAAAACAAGATAATTTGCAACTGAAACCCAAATATCTACAGAACTGAGGAATGGTAACGAGAATAGGTTAGGCAAAAACTAAAAGATAATTAGTGCACTTAGATAAAGTGCATAGGGTGTAACAAAAAACCCAACCAAACAAAAACTCACCTATAAGTACTCAGACTACCCTGGAAGTAGTSCTTTCCCCTCTTAAAATTCTAAATGTATTATTAGGACATTCAGTTTGCTCGCAGCATTTCACTAAAGAAAAATAATTGTGAAAACTAGCAGAACTTCATAAAGTTAACTGACCAGTAAATAACAAGTATTTCCATATTTTTTAATTTCCACAAAAACATCTTCCTTTGAATAAGATAAACAGTAGTGTAGTTTTTTGCCCTGCTTTATTTCTAGTTTTTAAGTCTACCAAAATTTCAGTTGTGAATATTAACTTACAACCGTGAACACTCCATGGGATAATAAATAAGATGCTCTCATAAATATGTCTGACAATATAAAGTAATCAAGATTCACAAGCCAACCACATAAAACATGGAGTTAACCAGGTGCTCTTGCAGCACTTGGTATGTTCACATTATTTTATTCAGAGCTGAAAAAGCCTGCAGTAAACCACCCCCCAGTTCACTCCTTTCCCACCTTCCATGCTTCTCCATGCTCTCCCCAACACTGCACATAGGCTCTGAGGGTTATAAGCCAAAGCGAATCCTCACGTACCACTTACATAACCAGAATGCTTCAAAATTTAACCACACTTCAGTGTTTTTTTTCTAGGGGCTATCTGCTCTAAGAGGCTCAARATTGACAAAATTTACACCATCTTCTGGAACTGGTATGATCTACACACTGCAGGTTGAAGCATAAATTTAACAAACCTCATCTCAACTTGCATCATCAATTCCCCAAGACTCAAAACAAACCACAGAAGCAGTTGGTGCTCCCTAAAAAAAAAAAAAAAAAAGCCTTCTGCCTACACAAAGCCTAGAACAAGTGGCTGTTAGATCAAGGAGAAAGGAGTGCTGGCAATGAAAATATGATTCCTAATACCTTCTCATGGGAGAGCTGGASTTATTTACTTCTAAGCTTGCATAACTTTCTTTGAGGAAGATGTAATATCAATTGATAAACAGCTGAAAGAAACAAAAGGATGTCTGTCTTTCTGCACAAGATTGAACAAAATGAGTATTTTCTCATTYTGCACAAGTATTTAAAATAAAATTAGTCAGTGAAGCCTATAGAGATATTTTTTGAAGACTTGTTCTATTGCAAGTGCATGTGTAGAATCTCTCTAAATGCTGYGCAGAATTCATAATGTAAGTATGTAACACTGATCCACCAAAATAGTTCCGAGAACTGGCAAAACACTACTTTGTAGCACTGCTCTAGGGAAGAAAGACAGCTCTGCAGGAAATGAAAATCATTGAAAGCATTCAACAAACCCCCTCTAACTGTAACGATCAAACCCAATAACCTACACTGGGTCATGCYGGTTTTCAGAAAGATCTGTCCAACCAATTTTATGGTGACACMTGCATTGAGAGAAGAATGGGCTCTTGCAAAGAAATTCATTGAACACAGCTTAATGTTACTTGTTTAATTTATGAAAATTAAATCCTCAAATGTTTTCTGAATTCTTACATTCTGTTTATTTCTGTAAGAAATGTGCACTTTTTTCACTACGTACAATTTTTCCATCAAAACACATTTAAGGCTACAGTTTCCCACTAGTTAACSAGTCACAGCAAACAGCTCAAATACACTTGCAGAAAACCTAATTCATACATTCTAGATCTCCCTTACAGAAATCACATCYCTCCCAAAATTTTACGTGCAAATCGACCATTTTTTAGCACCATTTTTTACTCATTTTTTTTAATCAACTAAATAATCTTAAAATCAGAYTTGACACAAATTTGTTTGAGAGCTTTCAAATCACTCCTGTAGCCAGTAGTACTGGACTCAGAGAGTTAAGGAGGGAGAGCCAAYTTGAGACCTTGAGAGTACCTTTAAACCAGGGAAGGCAGCACCCACCCCGCCCCCTTCAAAAAAGGTGCAATTAATTAATGTTCTGTAGCTGTATCAAACCTGCGTTTTCGTATAATGCACATGTATTCAGCAGACTACTACACTCTCCCAAATAATTAAAAAACCCCAACTTATTAACTATAGTCAACTCACATCACAGACAATTACYCGACATTTCTGAAATTTGGTTATTTTTAGAGTCCGTATCCATATCTATTGCAGTGTGTATGAATTTGAAGCAATAAGAAAAAAGGAACCTTCTGTCACTCAAAAGCCCTCTTACACTGTTCCATCTCTGGCTTTAACATCACCCTGAATGCTCTCTGGATAGACCTTATRTAAATATGGAACAGCTATATTTTATGGAGGTGTTAAAAGTACCAGAAGTGGATACTGAAAGTAGCACACTGGAAATCTTCTATGGTGGTACGTAAGGATAASTGCATAAGCTTAACCTCATGAGTTTGCTTTCCTGAATATACAAYAGTCTTAGAAATGTTTTTCTTTTATTCTTCCCAGGTTTGAAACATGCTTAAGTCTGAAGTCTTAGAGAATGCATCCTCATCTGGACTATTTCTGATAAAAAGATTATCACCATCTTTAAGTCACAATGAACAAGAGAAGAAAGTTCTTTTTAGYAAGGTAGTTTATAAATCAGGAAAAGTAATGTGTTTTTCTTTTGCAAAAAGAAAAACTAGTTAAACCTACAGAAAAGTGTTTTTCTCAGGTACTCTGGATTAGTGTACAACCCAGCAGTGTACCCCATGTCATTGCCCTTGARGTAAGAAAAAGCACATCACAGCAAATACCAGGAGCTAGAAAATTTAATCAGTACTTGGGATGACATATAATCTTGGCAATTACAAGAATARTAAAAAAGAAAACTAGAATAAAACTAATTCCTAACTATTAAGATCTCCAGGTAGAACCCTGGTGCTTTTCCAATGTTTTGGTTCATTGCTACTAAATTTTTCATAAGGTAGAAAAGGCAAACTTAAGTAATTTTTGGCAAATTACTTTTTGTCCTTTCCTTTAGCTATTACAAAACATCACAGAAGTATGAACTACATTATAAAAATGTAAAATATTAAAAAAACAGAACCTACACAGAGGAAGTTATACTAATACAGCTACGCTCCAGGAACATGACCTCTCCAATTTGGCTATTTCTAGCTTAATGTAATAGTAAATAGCTACCTTCAAGAAGCAAACTAATCTAAAACAGTAAGACCTCCTGAGGAAAGATGATCAATATGAAGACAAATTGAAGCAGGCTACAAAATCACCTCTGGAAACATTCTTAACTGAGAGCTGAAGAGCAGAACCACCACTTTTGGGACAAAGGATTGAAGATCCATAGCTGCTGCATGAGTACTACTACACTTTCTAAATATAGACTCTACCCCCCACAAAATGCACCTCATTGACACAAATAATCCCACTGCAGTCACTAGCACCAAGTCATTTCCTGGACCAAGCTTTACAACCACTTAGGCCTACAAAAAATCTGTGTTACGACTTTTACATCAACTACAGCTGCTGACTTCTGCAATTAAGAAAGGGAAACCCCTCCAAATCTCTCAGCAAAGTACATGATAAATCCTTTATCRACAGGATTATCAACAAAGTATCTTAGAAAAAAAACTTACCAGAGGGAACACCTAGAAAGTTGCTATCAACAACTGTCCCCAAACAGTTGTAGGCCTTGCCTTGATGACTTGTGCCTTACTGAATTATTTTAGGGAGAAGACACATTGTTTTTCACCTTTTAACCTAGAGACAATACTAGTAAAAATTGTTTAAAGACAATGTTTAACTTTAGGWAAGAACAGGGTTCCATCAGAGTGTTTTTCACCTCTGCAAAACAAACGCCACATGCAGAARAGGTGAAAAACACAAACTTAAGTTTATCCCATTGTTAAGTCTGCCTTTGTTGTCTAATACATAGCTACATATTCACAGCTGGAATACATGAAWCTGTTTATCAAATTAAAGGACTGCTATCTTTGGTGGAATTTATTATAAAACATACACATTGATTTTGTCATGGTTTATTTTTGTACAGGTTTTTCCTACTACTTGTTAGCAAAACTGCTGCCACAGTGCATCAAGTCTTTCCCTTTATTTTTATAATCCAAAATTGACACTCTTGGAAAAGGCTTTTTAAAGAAATAAATGAAATGTGGAGATGAAAAACCTATCATCAGCTAAAATTCCTAATTTTATAGCCCACCTTTTTCTTTATACTTTTACCACTAAATGCAGGTGTCAATGATTAAAAGCAGAGGAAAGAGTAAAACAGGGTAACTCAGACTGCTGTTAGGTTGGCTGCTGAGAATATAAAGATTCTTCTAGTTTCATCAGCAAGAGTTCTGATGAAGCAAATATATTGATATATGCCTTGCCACTGAAATGAGATAAACAGGTATGTCCAGTTTCTCTATAAAGGCACAGCACATTAGTTCTACACCGCTGCCTACTGGGATCAGACAGAGCATCGAAAAGTTAACACTAAACCTTAAAAGCCAACGCTAAACCTTAAAAGCCAGAGTCAACTAAGTATCTTGTTTTTTAACACACACAACCGCGGAACACACACACGCTTCCTGGTCATCCTCCGGCAAGCTGAACCTTTCCTACGTCTCTCGTTCCCCAACGCCATTACTCGTGCTGTAGTTGTTATTCTGTTGTAAGCTTTAATTGAACMGTCAAAACACAGCAGCGTTATGGCACTTTAAATTAATAATCTGCCTCCTTCCCCCCTGTAACTCAAAGGGAAGGCACGCTCACGGCTCTTCCGAACCTACAGCAAAGTTACCTATGCCTACATGTTTATAGTAACACGTTSGGAACAGCTGGCATTCTGCCACCTAAATTTATAATCATACCACTTATAGGCTCTTTTACGGAGAGGAGAGCAAAATCAATTCAGCAAGAGGAAACTCTGCAGAAGACATAAATAAATACTCCCCCCCACACCTTCCGGGGCTAAGTAATTTTGTTGATGAAGGCGCGTAACCTTCGACTCCCTCTTTGAGGCCTTTTCCTTGAAAACAAAGAAATCAGTTCCCACTGTCCCCCTCCCCTCTCCACTGCCGTCCGTGGATTTTCATAATTGATTTGTTTGACTGATGAGGGAGGCGATAACCGCGGGGACCAGTTCCTCCGCCTCCCACTCGCCGTGCGGCACCAAGCACCGCTTCCCCGAGGAGCAGCTCCCGCACGCTCCCCCCGCCCCGCACGGCGCTCGGGGGTGCCCGGGACCGGCTGACAGCTCCCCCCGCCCCGCTCGCACCCGCGGCCGCCCCTGCCCGCGCCCCGCGGTCCCGGTGCTCAGCGCGGCCCGCGGGGCGCCAGGGCCTGCGGAGGCCGCTCGGCCTGGCCCGGGCCCGGTACTTACGGGGAAGGCGCGGATCCGCATCTTGGTGTCCTTCCGGCTGCCCGTCCCCTTGCTCAGGTTCGACATCTTCGGGCCCGGCGGCGCCTCCGGCGCGGGGCAGCAGAGCCGGGGGACGCGCGGCGGGGCGGCGGACCCGGGAGCGGGGCCGGGGGAGGCCGCTGGCGACCTTCGCTGCGAGGGCGGCCCCCGAGGGGCGCGGAGGGCGCGGGGGCCGGGCCGACCGGGCCGGGCCGGGCGGGAGAGGCGGCGGCACGGGCCCCTCGCTCCGCTGGCGGCGCTTCCTTCAGCCTCCGCCGCGATGGCGGACAAACATCGCTCACTGCGCAGGGCCGGGCGCCCCCCCTTCCCTTCCTTCCCTTCTCTTCCTTCCCTTGCTCTCCTTCCCTTCCCTTCCTTCCCTCCCCTCCCACCGCCCGGCACACTCGGATCCGGCCGCGGTGGGGCGGGGGCGGCGGGAGGGCCGGGGGCGGGGGCGGAGGGGGGCCTCTCCGCTCTCGCGAGGCTTCCGCCGCTCTCGCGAGATGTGCCGGCTCCGGCGGGCCCTGAGCGCCGCGGCGGGCGGGCAGCGGAGGGCGGGGAAGGCACGCGGGAGGGGAGGGCGCCGCTGATTGGCGGAGAGCAGCGCCGCGCGACGGGGGCGGGCCCAAGGCGGGCGGGCGGGGCGGCCCGTGARGGGCGGCGGGACCGGGCGTGCCCGGGGGAGTTTCTAGCCTGGCCGCTGCCGCAGGGTCGCGGAGACAGCGAGTCATCGGGGACGGAAGAGAGACTGAAAATCGTTCAGTCCAAGCGTCCGCTCAGCGCTGTCACTGTAACCCCATAGCCACTAAACCACATCACCCAGCGCCAGATCCAGACGCCTGTTAAACACTTCCCGGCTTGGCGACTCCACCACCTCTGGGCAACCTAGTCCAGTGTCTGGTCCATATGCCACTGGTGAGGCGTGTGGCAGTTGTTTCATGAGGTTTCAAGTGCAGGTTTGGGTGCCGTTACAGGGAAGCACCAGTGGGCCCTGCAGCTGCTGCAGCCCCGCGGGCAAACGGGACACAGCTCCGGCCGGACAGCCGCTGTCCCGTGCCTGGTACCTGCTGTCAACCTGGCACTGCGTTCCTTTCCCTGGCCTTGCCCTTGGAAGTCTCCCGGCTGCCAGGGCTGCCCCTGTGAATCATGTCAGCGGCAGGCGGGTCCGCCGCGGAGTGCCGTGATGCAAGGCAGG
>NW_026623305.1:374768-417997 GCF_030028575.1 Malurus melanocephalus
GCAATGACGGTGCCACCTGAGGTAATGCTTACAGGTGCCCCGAGTTAAATACAGGTCGTTCGGCAAAGGGCAGTTGCTGTAGAAGAGTTGGAAAATGTCAGATTCTGTAAGTTGGCAGAGGAGGACTTCTGATAGTAAGGCTGGTCAGCCAGAAAGAATCTAGGTCCCAGATGCCAGGGAAATGACGGAAAAGTTAGTGGGTTCTGAAGCTGAAATGTGCGTCAAAACATGTCTTGCTCAAGATCCCCCAAAGGAAGTAAGTGGCATAGCCAGGGAGAGAATTTCTTTCTGGTGACTCTTGAACTGGCCTCTGAATACCAGGGCCTTGTGTGATGCACATTTTGCATCCAGCTCCACGGACCTCCATCATTACTATTTTCCTATAGGTGCCTGTACATCTGCAGGGCACATATCTGCAGGGCATGGAAGCAGGATTCCTTCTCTGAGGTACCTTCCGTAACAGTGATTTCACCAGTTTTGTCTCTTGAAGTTAGTTACAAGCATTTCCTATTGCGATTATGCATGTTCATATATGACATATTTTTTTTTTAATCTCCTGATCAGAATTAAGTATATACGCCTAGAGTAGGTGTTATATAAGAACAACACAATAAATGATTGCAACATGACTATGCAATAGGAACCAGTCCTTTTCAAAATTACAGTATAGTCAAAATGCAGATCAAAGATGAGATGAGAAGGGAAAGATTACCAGTTGTTAATATGAAGAATATAGCTTACACATTGTTTCAATATAATTTCAATGTCATTTCTCCTCCTAAGTACTTCCTTTGCCAGATGAGGACAACCTCTTATGTTAATATGTTTTGTTTTGGTTTTTTTTTTTTCCATTCCATGACAGTTAAGATAAAGTAACTTGAAAGGGTTTAATTTTGACTCTTGTAAAAACAGTTTGCTGAACTAATTCAAAAGTAAACTTGTACTAAAACACAGATTTTTCATTTGAAAATGTCACAAAAACAGTTTTCAACAAATTTGATGCTCTTCTCAAAACACAAAACATTTTCCCACAAACCATTTTTGAGGAACTGGCATTTCTTCTTTCAAGAAAGAAGAAAAAGAACAACTTTTACTGTCCCTGTTACTRCAGATGGCTCTGGATTAACTTCTCTAGTAATTGCTTCTGTGCTTCCTGACACTGGCCTTATGCTCATGGCAGCCATGAACAACCAGCCCATTGCCTTATCTTCATCTTACTTACACATTTTTTATCTARAAGTGGAAGAGTGCTGACTCTCCCTCAGACACTCTTCAGTTTGCCACATTACACTCAATAAAAAATAAAATCATGCTCCTACCACGTAATCTCAATTCTCATGTAAAACAGCTCTCCTTTATATGTGAGTTTGTAGCTACGACACACAAGCACAAGTGTAATGATAGTTCTAATTTTATTACTAAAAGCTGGGTTTGGAGCCTGAGCCTTCTTTTGGTGCAGATTTATGACCCAGTGTATCATATCTGCTAACACAAATTCCTCTGTAGCTCCTCCTTTCCTGTCTGAGATCTGTTCTGTGACTGTCCAAGGTGGAGACAATTACCATTTTTTTCTATTTCCATACGTAAAGCATAAAATGAGGCTTCACTAAAAGTTACCCAATGAGCTTACACAGAGAACTAATTTAGGTGTTTGTTAAGTGCTTATAATGTTAATTCCGGGTAGGTCAAAGCCAGGAGGAAGACAGGCAGGTGGAGTAGGACAGATTAGCACAGGAAGAGTGAGGCACTCTATGGCTTACCTGGCTCACCCCAGCTGTCTCCCAAACATCTCATGTCCTTCTGGAGCCTGGCCCCAAGGGAATGGTTCTTGTAGGTGAGAGGGTCGCCCCTGTTGGAAAGTTCACATCTGAGCATTGAGCAGCCTTAAACCCAGCTTACGGCAACCACAAGAACATGCAGAGCTAAAATAATTTAYCCTGCACAGAGAAGAGCTCAGCATTATCCCAAGCAGCCACTTACGGTTTGGTTTTTAATTTTTCCCTAAGTCCTATCAGTCCTCTGATATTAGRTACTGATGGTATCACTAAATAGCAGTAGGCATTGCTTATGTGCCTGCCAGTCCATACAGAATATCTCCACCTGAGTAACACATCACCATCTTGCTGTCAGCACCAGAAGGATGGCCCTTCCCATTCACCTGTGTGTCTTGAAGGTCACAGCAAATCTTTAATTATTTAAATACTRGGTTTATAACCTGATTTATATCTTAACATAAAATCTTAGTCATGTGAAAGGCATCAGAAACTTTAGACAAATGTAAAAAGCACATTATATTGGAATCAATCTAAGTTTACATTTTTACAAGTAGGCCTTTAAAAGCAGAACATAGGTTAACTTCCAGAAAAGTATTCACTACATACCTAGGAGAATATGATTTTTAAATTTCAGATGGTGACTTGGTGAGGCTTAATTGTGCTTCACCAAAGCCAGGAACCATGATTTTCTTTTTATAAAACAAACCATCCTTTCTAAGGAATCATACGTGCATATTCTCAGGTCTTCCTTACTCAGGGGTGAGGAATTGAAATACAAGAGCATAAAGAAAGCATTTCTGTCACAGAAGGAAACAGAATGACCACATCCTGGTTTGCAAAGCACCTGACTGCACACTCAGGGCTGAGCATTTCAGGGCTTGAACTCACTGTAAGGCTAAAAAAAAAAATTATTTGCTTATGTGGTGGGAAAAACAGTGAGAGCCCTCCCTGTACAGCCCAGATTCGGGGAGAGAGCTTCCCCCCTGCCCCACTCTTTCTTTTTTTTTCTGTAAGTGCCTGCATCACTGCCTGTGATGGTTACTTTCAGATTTGCATGACTGAAAGTACTGCATTTACGTGACAGTAACCATATAAAAGACAGTAACCATATAGAAGACAGTTCAAGATCCAATGAATGAACCACATAGTAGCTTTGAATAGATCCTGTTGAAGATTCTGCAAAATCTTACTCTGAATCACTGAAAGAACAAAAAAAGCTCACGACAACCAGATGAATGTATACTTTTGGCACCGTAATTCCTTCCCTGCAAATCAAAACCAACTGACTGATTTGTATACAAGGTTCCTAGATTTCAGTAAGTGCAGGGACAACAGCTTCCTGTAAAAACAGGATCAATATTTAGAAATATGATTTACCAGGACACTATTAAATTTCTCTCTGAAGAAACAGAACAATTTGAAAGCATAACGTTTTACATTATTTTATCCAATTAGAGACCTTTTTTTTTTTTTTCTTTCCTGTATGTCCTGATGAAGAATGAACTTGTTTTTATCTTTCTCAATCACTTTTTGAGAGGAGTTTAGACAGAGGTATAACTCACTTGAATAAAGCTATCTTCATTTCAGGTAGATCTGTAAGTTCGGAGTAGGTTGGTTTTTTTTTCTTTTTTTTTTCTTATTTTTTTCCTTCTGTGGAAATAACATACATACTATTTTATTTGCTTTAACAAGGAACACAGGTTTTATTTTTTGTTTTATTTGGGGTCTTTTTTGACATGGTAGGGGTGTCTGAGAGGCCTGGGGATGCAGTGTAAGGCAGTGAAGTGGCAAGACAAGGAAAACAAGCAACATAAAGTTATTTGCTTTCTCACTCATGGAAACTTGTTGCTTGGAACATTTGGCTGGGACGTGTTTAAATTTAATTTCTGTTGCATTTAAATGCCACCACAAACATAGTAAAAGCTAAAATATGACAATCTAAATAGCTCAACAATTTCAAAATTAAACCAGACTAAATTACTTTCAAATATTTTTGCAAGTAGGAAGAAAAAGAGATGTTGAGGTGCTGTCTCAACCCCATTTTCCCTGTTACTGACCTGACTTACAAACAAAACCCTTGCTGATGGGCACAGCTTAAGGCAGCTCTCTCTCAGAGCTCTGTGCATCGCTTTCCACTCCAGCAGCCAGCCAGGAGCTGGCTCCAGCAGCACTTGTTGCACAAGAGCTGCCTGCAGTGCCGGCGGACTCGCAGTGGACTGTTTACAGCAGAGTCTGAGGACGGGCAGGAGGAGATGATGAGGTTGCTGTAATGAGCACATCATGTAGTGGCACATTTCAGAAACAGGTCTAACCAGACAATGCACATCATAACCAAAATTAATGCTGTCCAAACAGCACTGGCTTCCCTTTCAGTACCTGACCCACTTGAAGATCRTTGGAATAGTACCAAAGTCCTCAGCACACTAAGTCAAGTCTCAGTTCCAGTGCAAACTCCCTTCTGTGATGCGTGTCTTTGACGGTGATCTTGCACAATGGGACTGCAAAAGACCCGAGCAAACTGATGGCTGTGCTGCCCCAGCGCTGCAGCTTCTCTGATGGCAGTTGCTCTAACAACTGCACCATGGGCTGCTTTCACACCCTGCCTGGGTCTCAAGGACTGCAGCAGCACCGTGGGTGAGTGTCTGTGTCCTCACTGCTGTGACTGATGCAACAGGAGGTGGTGTCCCATCGGGAACAGGCAGGATCCTGGGTTACAGCCCCATTTTCTAGCTGTGAAACCACTGCTTCATTGCCAAGTGCAGTTTAAACAGGCTTTCAATAATGTGATAGGAGATTTAGTTGGAGCAAATCTTTTGTGCAAGGTTCACATCAGGAAAGAAAAAAATCGTGCTTCACAGTTCCAACCAAGAGTGAAAGCTGCAATGGTGCAGTCAGACAAATGGTTCAGGTTCAGATATTTTCCCTATCGCATCAGCAATCTGCTCTTAAGAGGTAAAGAGATGTGAACATATTGTGTCAAAAGATAGCCTCTAAGAGCCAGATGCTTCGCAACACTCAAGGCAACCTTTCAGGAAAAAAAACCAACGCAGTTTCTGTTACAAACCACAGAACAAAATATTGTGCACCAACCCAAGMAAAAGTAAAAAAGCTGCACCAGTACCACCATATTACAAACACCTGCCAAAAGGTATGGGGGTAACCTGTTCTTGGGGTATAAAGTGCCCATGTGGGAAAGTGRTTTCTGAGAGTACTGCCATTTGAATCGAGTAGGAAAAGACAGCCCAACAAATTGGTTGGAAACTGAAGCAAGATCAAAAACAATGCAACACCAAAGATAATTATTCCTTACAACTATTTACCTACATATGTGACAGATCCCTCATTATTCAACCTGTCAAATGAAGCTTAGTAACTTGCTAAATACTGACTCAGAGTACTAATGGGGTGAGTTCTGTCAGGACTAGCCACTAATGCCACATTCTTCCAGAATCTCTGGATTTACTCACTTCAGGATTCACTGCAGCAGCAGCTCTTGGAACCATCTGCAGATGCAGGTGTGCAATGTAGCATTTACTGCTGCTTTGTGTGCCACAGACAATGCTGAGAGACAATATCTGAGCTGACGAATTTTTCTTCTTATGAGACCTTAGCACCAATTCAGTTTCTGTGGGACCRGAGGACATCACTTTGAAGCTTGAGGGAAAAACACATTTCACATTTTTCATGGTTACACTCACCAGAGATTACTTTATTTGTGGCTGTTACTGACTTTCATGCCTCAACTATTCTSACTTTTCCTGTTTGCTAAGTGACAGAGAATTGCTTGCCTTGCATACTTAAAATGCCTTACATTTGTGGCATTTTCACATTCAGGTAAAACTCTAGGTTTCCCACAGAGGAATTTTCTTCTTCTAAAATGTACACATTGTTTCAAAAGTTATTTCTGCATGGGAGAGGGTTCTACCCAGGTGTAGTATGCATCCTTTCCAAGTCCTTTACAATGCCACAGCAAACCTTGTGCAGTAAAGTCACTAATGTTTAGTCTCAAGTCAGGTATTTAGTGGCCAAGCAGCTGTGCCAGTTTAAGATGTGACCAACATCCAGGTGTTTGTCATCACTCTGCAGCAGCTGTACAATCAGCCCAGAATATAAAAAAAAATCAGTGCTTAAATTCCAGTGGAAAAGCCAGGTRGATGAACTCACATTGCTCCTATTAGCAATTACTATCCTGCTGTCTTTGCACTGAAATACCATGAGTGCCCAGATGACTTATTCTGACATCTAAGCTGTACCAGGAAGAAGGTAATTTCCATTTTATGACTGGGGATGGACATCTTCAAGTGCCACAAAGCCATTTCTGACCATGTGACTGAGCCTCAGAAAACAGTCATTATTTTACAGAGAGCTGGTAAACATCCTCTTCCAGACCTGCTTCTGCAGGCTAAAGATGCCAGGCATCTGRAACAGGCATTCCCATAAACCAGGGCTCTCCCTGTGGCTCAGTGAACTGGAATTGTGCTACTGTTTCCCTAATCTGCCTGAGACAAATCATGCTGGTTAGTCAAGCCTGCTTTTGGCAGCTGTTTGATCTAACCCAGCAGAACTTGCCTGAAACAGAGTACTGTGCATTTATTGCCCTGGATACATCTTTTTGGCAGAGTTGTGCTGTTCATAACTCCTAGTTGTGGTGTAAATGCAAATCTGGAGGCAGAGACAGCAAGACTTTCAGCAAAGGGGTTTGCAAAATGGTGATGGCACATGACCATTAAGTAGTCAAGCAAGTTGCATAGTACAACTGTCCATTTTTTCTCACTTCTGCATAAAAGATGCAAAACATCCATGGAAAGCGCAACTGTCTTTAACCCCTAAACAGTTCTCAACTCACAAGGTTGAGTTCAATGCAAGARGTGATATTTTAGCAGTTTTTATTCCATGACAATAAATTCAGACAACATGCTCGTTTAAACCATAAGATTATTGCCACTATCTTTATTACACTGTCACCTAAGAGCCAACAAACATTACTTTCATCTGGCACTAGACAAAAAAATAGACAATATTCTGCAAAAAAGGTTTGCAAATTATGCYGATAAGGCAGATTAGGGGGAAAGTGGGAGGAAGGAAGATGTGTTTTCAGGAATGGAATTATGGTCCTTGGATTTACAGTCTGAAGAGAGACCCTAAAGCAAGTGAGAGAAAAAGAAAAGATCACATAGTAGGTACCTTGAATCTGGTGTGAACACACATGAGATCACCTTGGTATGCATCTGTCKTGTGCAGAGAGCCCAGCGGGCTTGGCAAAGCAGGCCCATGTGCGCTAACCCTGGTTTTTGGAACAGTCATGACATGGATGCAAGGTAAATATAAACTTTGGATGCCAATGAGTTATTTGTTTGACCTTCAAGATATACCTAAATAAATAATGTCCTAATGAGAGGACATGGTGTGTTGGAAGCACAGACCTATTCTCAAGATATTAAAAGACAAAGTGCAGAAAAAACAGCAAATGAAGAGCTACATACACCAGAATATAAATCTATATTTATAGAGACAATATGTAAGGCAAAATTTTCCTAATACAGTGTATTAAGAAAAGTTCATTGTTTTAAGAAAAGTRCATTGTTACTATCGTACTTTACACAAGTCTGCTGTGCTGATAAAAAGAAAATAAATATTAGATGAAATAGTGACACCTTTTCAAGGTGATACTCAGATTGGCAATCACATTTCTTAGTGTCTCTCTCTGACCCAAATTCTTTCTAGGGATTGAGATCAGCTGTGGCTAGATCTCAAGGCTTATTTGGCTCCAGCTACACGGCTATGGGATGTTTTATTCATGTCATTACTAAAACCACTACTTCAATTTAAAATGCTGTCAGACAGTCTGCAGATTCTGCCCATAGAGGATAAACCAAGCAATATTCCTCAAATGAGCTGTGTTGCACATASCACTGTTGAAAATCAATTTTTTATTGCATATACCATTGATATTTCTTAATTTGAGCAAACAGCAAGTTCAATAACCCTGTTTAAAAAAAATCTGACTCTGTAAAACACTTCTGTTTCAGTATGGAGAGAGAATACTAGTAGTCATTTTAAGACAGATAATAAGAATTATTTCTGGAAGATAATTTTCTTTTTCTCTGTTTAATGGAATCCTTCCAATGCCTATCTGGGAGTAGATGAATAAAAAAAAATCCTACCAATTGCTTAACTATGATGACCCTCACCWACTTTTCTGGTTCTTCTAATTGAGAAATTATAACAACCATGGATAGGCACATGTTATAATCAGGCACCTTTTGCAATCAGTAGCACGGATTCAATTATAYGCTTTGTTACTTTTTGTTGGTTTCATGAGTGTAATATAAAAAAAAAAGGCAAACAAAAAGGAGATGAAAACACAAAACAAAACCAATATTCTGGTATTTTCAAAATTCTGCAATTTCATTTTTTGGTCACTATAACTACAAATTTCCTTCCATTTTACTTTAAAGGCCATTGTAAGGAATATTTCTGATGTCTCTGGTATGCAGGACAACTGTAYGATGCACATTTATTGAAAACGCCATCAATCCACCTGTCTTAAAAAAGACTCTTAATTAACATGCAAGGGTTTGAGTTCACCTTAGCTAAAGACCTTCAGCAATTTTCCTCGTCAAGGATTTCCAACTTTATTTTATTTTTAAAGTGAAGAGGCCTCTTAGCAGGACATGAATTTAACAAATATGTGTATTAATAAAGTGCACATGGGATGAATGTTAACTGCAAACCTTGTCTCTACTACCAGATTGTTCAGGAAAATAGAAGTAAGTAAATTCTAGGGTAGTCCTGAGGTTTTTTAGAAATAAAAGGAGCAACACTTGTGCTGTTTAGCCATTTTGTTGTCAAAATCTATCACAGTTTAGCAACTCCTAGACATCAGCCAACAGCTCAGCAAACCTAGCTTAATTTGCAGATTCTTAAAACCAGGAATGCCAAAGAGTTTTCTTCTGCCAAATTAGACAAAGTCAGCCAAATGGAAAGGTGTAAATCCTGTCCTCTTGTGCACCCAGCACCTCTTGCCACCTTCAGGGCTTGGCAGAGGTTGAAGTTGTCAGCTATTAGCTTCTGTAAAGAGCGTGAGGCATGATGCCAGCTTCTAAATTAAACAAACAAAAATACTTCTCTTGTTAACTTTCAAAGGTARGTATATTTCTTTCACACTTAGTGCTCAGTGCATGGTCTTTTTGCARTGAGTGACTGGAAAAGTACCAAGGAGTTCTATATACTTACATTGCCAAWAGGAACACTGCATTTTTGAACGCAGGATCTAGGACATCCCCTGTCTCTGGGCCAGCTGGACTATTAGGAGTTGGGAAAATTTTTGACCAGAGTGGAAAGTCCTAAAGATCATTTCAGAAGCCCCATCAATCAGCCTAATGCTGGGCCAGTTGCCACAACAGAAACGTGTCCAAAGAATTTTTGATTTGTTAAAAGTGTGAGTCATTGAACTGTAGATTCTCACCCAGGGAGAGTGGCATGTGTTTTGGTTTTTATTTATTATTATTTTTTTTTTAATTTAATGCTGCTTTCACATTTCAGAATTTCCTTAACTTCAATTATTTATACCAATGAATGGATATCCCTTATTGAAATTCAAATGTTACCCTTAATAATACATTTCAAACACTTCTTCACCRTGGGTAAGAGAATGCATATATAAATGAATTTCCAAAAGAGGGAGAAATTATTAAAAGTGACTAGTTTACTGGAGTTTTGTGAAAGGTATAGCTGGTAAATCATATACAGGAGCTTGGGTTATACCACACATACTTGGGTTCCAGTAAATACAGTGCTGGGCTGTGGAAAGAGTGACATACAGCACTTACTGACCAGAAAATATGTACAGTTGCCTATGAGAAGAAATGCTATGATATTCCAGAACTGCTTTTCCCCYCTACAACTTTCCACTTGTAGGAAAGTATCTGGAAAGAAGAGGAGCTTCAAAGTCTGACTCTGCATACCTTCTGCCAAACTTCTAAAATACTCTCATGATCTGAAAAGGGCTAAATAGCTGAAAAAACGTGGTGAAACAGGTGCAATTCTTTCCACAAGGAACAACAACTTTCCAGTTTCCAAAGCACAAACCATTAACACTTTCTGTCTCTCTTTGTGCCCGTTTCCACTTCTCTCTTTCCTAGGTGTTCCTCACTAAAAAACCCCAACCAAGCCAGCCTTCCCTTGCTGCATGTGGCAAGGCAGTGCCAGGCTGGCTTTCAGATGCACAGTGCTTGATCAGACTCACTGCTGACAGGAAATTCATCCAAGGTCCAGTTTCTGCAGCCATAAGGGAAAAAAGTATCTACTTTTGGTTGGCAGGAATGTAAAGCTYAGAGCAGGATTTTTACTCACAGTGTTTTCTTCTCAGTATTACACAGTGTGTGGAATACAGAGGACTTTGCTCTGTGTTTTAATGAGGACTTGTAGCAATGGCAGAATTCTTCATTCAAAGATTTCCCAGGCCTACAAGAATGACTTGGCTTGAAGGATTGGGCGTCCAAACACACAAATTACCCAATACAATTGGTTATTTTCCTGTTATTCATTAGACCTGTTCCTATGAATCAAGAGCTCTGTTGGGTAATCCTGCATGCATTTTGATGACATGTATGGATTCACAAGATTCTTCAGGATTACTTTACACACAAAGTGCTCTGGTACTGGTGCCTGTTGAAGAGCTCTGCTGCATTTTCCCTTCTTTTAAAAATTGCGTGAGGAAATATTTGCAGTATGTCCTTACAGAAAGACACAGGAATTACAGGAACAATCCTGAACGTGGGATGGATTTTCAGACTGTCGTGCCACAAGCATTACTTGTCAGAATTGCCCAAAGCCTGGGCAGTTTCCATGCCAGCAGTGACCTTGCTGCTTGGGGCCAGTCATTGTTTTGACATCGAAATATTCTATTGCTAATCCCATCTGTCTTCCCCAAAGCATGGAAAYCAAAGCACATACCAAGTTGAGGATGTTAGCCTATATTAGGAAAACAGCCTCAAAYGCTACTCTAATATTTCTTCCACAATAATTCTCTCACTTTAGGCATAGAAGCAGGAAGTGATATCTTCTCTTTAATCCCATTAAAGAGATCACTCTTCCATGTGAGAAAAGAGGTATTGCCTGGAACCCCAGCGAGTTCTGTGCATAAAACTGCATCAGAAATTTTGGTTGCCGGATGTTGCCACAGGGCAAAACAAGGGCTGAAACTATTGGTTCATGGGCAGCAGGTAGGAGCCTGGTAAGCAGTGGAAGTCACTTTAGATTTGGCTTGGCCTTACCTGTGATACTCATTCCTGAATCTCTGCTTCCAGCTGCAGTTAAGATTTTAGTAACTAGCCTGTACATGTTACTGGACAGCAGGATTATTGTTGTTTTTGATGTGTTACACCATCAGGCAAGCTGTTGGGACAGAGCAGCTGTACAAGTTGGAGCTAGCCTCCTCCCAATTAGCTGCTTGGTGGTTCTTCTCGCTTAGAAGCTCACATCTCTCCAGCTTTGCATTTTTACTTGCCTAATTCAGCTAATAAAAACGGGTCCAGAGTACAGATCTGTTGGCCAGCAGCTCTGGAGTCACATGCTGGATCATCACCTCTGCTCATTGCTCTGCTCTTCTGTTTTCCCCTAGGAAGATGTGGACATCACCATTCACCTGCATTACAAGAACCTCTTGTGCAAGGCTTTGAAGGGAGGCACAGCATACTCTGGTAACTTATGCTGGCTTTATCCAGTACTCACCCCCATCAAGCATGGATAAAATGAACATTTGAGAACTAAGTCACAACATAGTTTCAATCTATTTTTCACAAACGCTGTCACYGTCAAAGAACTGAGGTCCTTCAGGCTCTTCACCAGCCTGGCAGTGTTTCCTTGCAGCTCACACATACTGCACACTGTGAAGCACAGATTTTCCCAGTCAAGGCTCAGCTGSAGCTGGTTTGTTTGCATTGCAGTGCTTCAGAAACACCCAGCTTTGCCTTTCCCACAAGGCTACTCTGTCAGAGTAGGGAAAAGAAGGAAGAAAAGAAAGGAGAAACCAGCCAAGCAGCAAGAAAGGAGATGAGCAAAGCCCCAGCAYACTCCTTGAGGGGCAGCAGGTGCTGCTGTGCATGCAGCAGGGAAGATAAATTGCTGCAGCAGCAGTGTGATCCTGCACTCTTTGAAATGGTTCCATCCACACAAACCAACTGCAATGTGCTCGCTGRCCATGCAGACAAACACAGGAGCTTTGCTGAATCCATGTAACTCCATGCAGCCAAAGATAGCTCTGCACCTCCGAGTGTAGATCGTKCTGCAGTACAGCTCCTGTTTCGCATGTATGCACTCATCATCCCACTTCACCAATTCCACAGCCAGCTCCCACACTAACTCGTGTCCCTCCACCTCCATGGAAGACCGGGATCTGCATTTCCCTGCTTTCAGCAGGGAAATCCAGCATCAGTCCTGGTCCCGACAAAAAATGGAGCAAAGCTGGCATCCATACAGCAGTAAGGAGTTAGCTGTGCTTGCAAACCATTTCTGTAAGGCCAGTGATGTCCAGATTTGGGCAGCTTTATGCTGTGAGGACAATGCCAGTTTCCAGTGTGACACACCTGCCCTGGAGCATGGCACACACATACACAAATTGCCCGGTTCTGTTCCCACTGGTGGCCCAGAGACGAGCACAAGCAATTTATCCTGCTTCTGGACAGATCTGACACTCTTTGTCAAGTTCTTTGTAGCCACAACTAAACTGCTTCATCCGTCTGGGGCAGAACTAGTTCAAGAAGACTGGATGGGGGTATAGAAACAGGTTCTTATTYTAAACAAAACAGCCTTTCAGCAAAATAATTATTCTTAAAGTAAGAGAAAGGCAGTTATTCCCTAGACTCAAAGACACACTATATAAAACCAGTTTTGATGAAACCAAGATGGTTCAAGTCAAGAATGAAWAACATTGGTTTTGGCAAAACAATCAATCTCAAGGGAAATGCTGAAGATTTCAGACAGTTCCACATTTAACATTAAAAACTTCTCAATTTTAGTATATCTAGTGTTCATATCAGTGCAGAGCCAAACACAAAATCAAAACCAGAATCAATACTGCTGTTGTCCTCAGATTAATCCATAAGAGCTATTAGGTGGCTACAGCAGAGGTCAGAAAGGTGCAGCACATTTTCAGTAGCTAGCTTAAGCTGGAAAGACTCTTTTTTAGACTATTACTAGTTTACAGAAAGGAATTTTCTGTTCCTGAGGATGAGTGYAACCAGCAACAGTAGAAATCAGAGCAATTATTGAAACTGTTTGGTGAATCTTTTCAAGCATTTAATGCTGGCTGTTTTGGCTCCATTGTTTTGATTGGAGAGAGAGGGAAGGACCTTCCTGCATTACAGTGTAATGTCACGCTATAGAAATACACAGGGAAGTCAGGGTACACAATAATCATCAGCAATAATCATCAGAGGAATCATTTCTCAGGTTTTCTTGATAACAGAGTTTAGCTYTTCTCCTCTCTGCACATCAACTCAACACACTAGGCCTTCCAAGTTTTTTCATTGTTGGTTGGATGGAAGTGGTGGTTTAAGGCTGAAAGGAAAATTATGAYGATTTTAGGGTAATCCTCTGAAGGGATTTTCCAGGGTGACAACCACTCCCTCTATCACACAATCCAGCTGCCTTCCAAGTACAAAAGTCTGGCTAGTCAGGTGCTGGYTAGATCATCACTAACACCTCCAGTTTCAAAAGGAGAGATCAAAAAGGAGATTGCAGTTGTAGGCAGAGACAAAGGAAACACTGGGCTACCTCCAACTACATCATACTTGTTCTCAGCTACTCTGTGTCCGAGTTTCTCATCCCATCAGCTCAGCCTACCACAGACAGCTGGGTCACTTTAAATCTCCAGCTAAGCCCTTACCCTTTCTAGAGCCTATTACAAAAAATAAAGCTGCTCTAACATCCAGCAAGCACCTATCACCTTCCTCACTCCTGATCACAGCGTTTCTCCCTGTGCAGAAGGAATAGGAACCTTCATCCCACTGTGCCTTTAAGRACCAACTGGCACACACTGGGCACAGAGGCAAGCCCTTCATGCTTTCAGTCTTCCTTTTCCTTTCACTTCACTGGAATTTACATTTTTTTCCTCAGAACTCAGATTCTTTTAACTCATTAACCATCCTGKCTTTCACATTTATAAACTCCTGGCTAAGAGCCCTTCTACTTGACAAATCATGATAAATCAACAGGGTTTCCTTAGAGCTTCAGCCTATGGACCTCTCTCACATTGCCATCACAGATTCCCACTTGGATTTTCCAGCAGGGTTTACTGCTCCCTGTTTAGCATTCCCTACTAAATTATAAACTTTACTTCTCTTACTTAAACAAGGGAWTTTTTTTGTATAATTCCTCCTTTTCATAACGTGTATCACTGTCAAAGCTCAGTCCCAATTCTTCTTGGGGATCATGGGAGCTGTAGTCCTCTGGAAACTCAGACCTAAAGCTGTCGAACACTGTGTCCCTAGTGACAAAAAGACTATTAAACTTCACCTTTGCACAGGATGGATTCAAATATTTTTCAAAGATCCCACATGGGATACAACTCACAGATTCAATTCAGACAGGGAAAGCTTGAGCAAACAGGTATTTGTTAACAATGGTATCAGAAATCTAAGCATGCTGTATGATTAATATTATTGCAAAATATTACTTGGAGGAGCAAAAGCAACAAGGAAGCTGAATGGTGCCTCTGAAGCACCAAGACAGCATCAGTGGAAGGTGGTCTGGTGGGAAAGGGTAGCTCACTGAACCATCAACATATTCAGTAAGATTTGCAATTTAACAGTTACAGGTCTTAATACCCATAGCCAAGAAAACGTGGCCCACCTCTTAAGCACAAACCCCAGATATTTAATATGCTACAATGAAGGGTATCTGGATTATAATTTCCAAAAGTAAAGGAGCAATCGCTCACAATATGAAAGACAAAACTAAAACCAGCATTGAACATTTGTTGATTTGACACTATCAGAGATATGCTGCTAAATTGCTTTGGGTTCTTGAACTGGGCCATTGGAGATTTTGAGTTACACAGCAGATGAGAGGTGCCATGAGTATTCCAGGGAAGGCCTTCTCTTCAAACACAAAGTGGGGGGCACACTGGTGGGATGGAAGGGAAATACACCACAGATTCCTCTTGTTTAGCAGCACCTCCTGCACAGGCTGGTACTGCACTATTTGTGCATTTGACACAAGCACCTTATCCTGTGGAATTACTTTTCCAAAGGAACAGGGTGTCAGAAAGCGACCAAACAGCTCCATTAGGCTATAATAGGCTGGAGCTATGAGGCTGGAGTACAAAACAGATGCAACAGCACAGCACCAAAGATTGATGAGCCTTGGCTTTTACCCGTTTTTGCATTATTCTTGACTGCATTCTTCCAGTCTCCTGGATAACTGTGCCGTCTGTGAGCTGCAGCTGGAACGAGCCTGACCCAGGCAGTTGAGACAAGAGATCCTTTGTAGCTCATTGCAGTGATGGTACAGCTGGAACCAATTTCATTAACTAGCAATCAGAGGGGGAAAACACAAGCAATGAGCTATTTTCATTGCAGAAAACAAGGATATTGGATGCTAGCTCTTGAATGTGAGTAGCCATACAAGAGGCAAGCTAAAGCAAATACCCAGAGGAACGTGCACAAAGACTTTAAGCAGAAAGTTTCACCCAAATGTTCCTCCAGGGCCTGTTTCTCATTTGCATGAGACATTTGCMCGGATGCAGCCCTGACTCCCCCAGATCAGAGGAGTGCCTGGGAAGGGAAGTGTTGGTGGATCACACACAGAGAGAGCAGAGCTCCATGGCAGCACATGTGGAAATCTGGGGGAGAGGGAGTGATGCCAGTGACCATCCAGCTCKTGGAGGAATCATTCATTTCCTTAGTTCCCTCCTCAACAGTGCACTCAAGGGCACCTGTGAATAGGTTTTGAACCTCAACTGGTGACTTTTCCCAGMTTAATTCCCATTTTAAATATTATTGACATATGGATGGTAATATTAATAGCTTCCCATCTCCAGCTCAGCTTAACAGATAACCAAAGGATCTGGGGCTTTGAAAGCTTTCCTGAGGACGAAGCCTGCACTCGAATAGTTTCACTGCTGTTGAGTTAGTCTACATTAAAGTCATTTAAATTTTGCCCAGAGTCTTTAATAAGAATTCAAATATAACTGCTGGAGGTTTTAAATATATATTTTGAAAACTGGAGCCATCCAAACTATGCAGGGCAGCACATCTCCTGTGTTTATTTTTATTCCTAATCGAGACTCTGCATCAGCTGTCTTCRTGGTTTGGTAGTGTGAAGTACTGGAAGCCTACCAATATGTATATATATAAAACTTCCTTTTTGGTTTGCAKCAGTAGAAGGACAGATACTTTTTCACTTTGAGTCACTAAAAAGGCACTGTGCAGGCTAATTTAAGACAAATGTGAACACATGATATCTGAACAACGGATGTGAGGCTGTGTTTTAAGGAAGTATGCTGAAAAGGCCTGCATCCTTAGGGGTCTTTGGTTGGAGACAGTGCTGGCAACTACTTGGAGAAAGGATTCTGTTACTGCTGTGGTATTTTGGGCTCCAGACTGCAATGTTTAGAATGTGCTCTGCTCAGACGGTCACGGGAGGAACCCCTCCATCACAGCAACTCACAAATGACTTTGCATTCTTGGTAATGATCACACAACAGAGAGAAAAAGAAGATAAAGGAGGATGGCCTTGCATACACAGACCATGACAGTCTGTGACTGCATTCTCCAGGGTTGTAACCAGAAGTTATAAATTGCTATATTGAATATTTTCACCTCTCATCTATTTGAAATAACAGTGTATACAGCTTTGCAGATGGCCCATTTATTTTGCTGAACTAGAAGCTCAAGGATGCTGTTTAGAAATAACTGGGTACAAGCACAAAAAAGGCCAGGGGAAATTGGCTCTTGATAAAATCGATTGTCAGGTATRGATGAATATCTTTCTTGCAAGGCCACAGCACCTCCTTTCCAAATTAATGAATCTTTTGCCACAAAGGCAGAAACAATATAAGGCACACTTGTTCACAAACTGCCAGAAAGGTTGCAGAATTTTCCAGCAGCACTAGTCCTCAGGCTGCTGTTTGCTTATCAGCACTAGACACTGAGGGGGCTATGGGAGGAARGAAAGGCTGTGTGCAGGTGCAGCCCATGGAGGGCTTTTCTGMCATTCTTCATCTGGAGGTATCCTGTGCCCTGTGCTCAGCCTCTCAGGAGAATTGCAATGTGTAGTTCTGCCTGAGCCTACCCCTGTGCACCCTGTATGTTCTGGGAAGCAAGAAACCCTCTGAAACCAAAGCCATTCTGCTCCATCCCCTGCTCTAAATACCCAAACATACCTGCTCTGCTGCAGCACATGGAGSTTGTGTCAGTGCCAGATCTCTGCAGTGAGGCCCAGTTTAGTCTGGGAGACCTGAATGTGCTGTGCCAAGAGAAACCAGAACCACCATCACCAGAGCACACAACAGATTGGAAAGGGGAGTATTGTTGTCCTCATTTTCCACAGAGTGGGCTGAGATACAGAAACACTTTGGGTGTTGTCTTCGATGAAAGACTAGTGGTTATACACAGAAATAGCTGCTGATCTCAGAATTCTAGGAAGCAGTGATTACATTGTGCTAAAGAAATAAAGAATCCGTAAAGAGTCACACCTGAAGTTGTATTATGTTTTTTTTATTTTTTATTTATTTCTTGCTTTCTGTTCTTTTACTTGGAAGGTTTCTGCTGTCCAGCTAGAGAGGACAGRGTTGGCTGAGGACAAATCATGGGCTGGGGCTGCGAAGGGTGAGCAGCCTAATGACACACAAAACCAATCCTGACTTGAAGACTCTTTGTCCGAATTTCTCTCATAGTGCCAAACAGACCTGAAAAAAACCAATAGAATCAATTCACTAACTAAAGAAGTGCTAAAGCGATAATAAATTCAATTCCAGTATGATTTACCTTGTGCAATATAGATATAGTATATAGGTACTAATGTGAATTTTGGATCACTTGCCTGAATTGCATCTGCAAATCTTTTTGATAGTTGCTAATCTTTGTTACTAAAATCAGTGTGTTGTTTATTTAGSTGTGCAATGAGAAAAAAGAAAAGACTAGAAGAGAGGACACTRAAGTTCTTACTGTAATTGCAAATCCCACCAGTGACTCAGGTTTTAAAAATCTGAAAATGAGTTTCATTTCTGTGTAATAGAAATTAATTTATAAATGGAAGGCAGTAAGCATWCCCATACAATTCTTAGATGATGTGCTTTATTCYCCTTAGGTACTGCTGACCAGATGGRTGGYCAGGATGGGTCTGGGATCCAGGACCATCTCCTGCCCTGCAGCAGGAACAGGTGCTCCTTGGAATGACAGGATATTTCTATCACAGATAGAAATCCAGGAGATAGGCCATCTGCTGTGCTGGCCAATGCTAGCTCCAGCAGGTGTGTGTTTGAACAAATATTTGACATCAACCAGGAAATACAGAGGGGTTTGTGTACATGTCTCTGTGCTAAACTAGTCCTCTACACACAGCAGTGGGAATACAGCAGGGCATGGAATTTGTTTATTCTCTTCACCAGGGCCTGGCTCCAACCAGGCTTTGGCTCAAGAGGCAGCTTTTGAGAGGAGACCTGGATTATTATTGGTGAGGTCACAGGAGAGTCACCCATGTGTGAGGGACWGAAAGGCTGAGRGGAGTGCAGRRGAKSCTKTGGGAGGGCAGGGACAGCACAGGGYTGGTGGGAGGGCTGTGACTGCCAAAAAGCAGCACTTATGCCTGGTGTAGGGCTTCGACCCAGRCTTTGGTGTGGCTGCTGAACACACACAGCTCTGGAGGGCTGAGGATCAGAGACAGTGCCACGTGCACAGTGCCTCAGAATTGTCACAGCAAGAGCAAAACGCTCCCTGCCAGATAGGCGCAGAGCCCACAGTCCCCTGTGGTGTCCCACAAGCCCTGCACCAAGCAGCAGCAATGAGGTGGGTGACACAAGGCTTTAACCACCCCCAGGGCTGCCTGAGCCAGTTCAGCTGATAAAGGACAGAAGCTCATCTTTACCAAGGGCAGAGAGGTTTCCCCCAAATAGTTCTTCATTGTGTCCTCTCAGGACTCCGTCTCAAATCACGCAAACCTCTCTGTCTACAAATAATTATTTCAAAAATAAACCCAGGAAATGAGATAACTCTGCCAAGCACCAAACCCCATAAYTGATTGCATCTAACACCAGTCACTGCATTCCTGTTAACATCCCTGCTGTCCTTTCCTCTTGCACAGGCTGGGTGGCTGCAGACACGGCCTGGATGATGGCAGCCACATGCAGGGAGCTTCGCCTCCTCCTCCTTGTCCAGCCTCTGGCRGCATCTCACAGCTTGGCAACAGTGGAATATGAAGTGCTGCTTCTCCTTACAAACCTCCAGTCCTCGGGTAAGGGTGGCGATTGACTCCACCATTCCTGCTCCAGCTGTGATAAGGGCAGTTCTAAGGAAGCATGGCGAGAAACCTCTGCTCTTGTCACCCTCCCGTTTCCTTGCCCTCCGGAGTTTGGGACCCGATGATCCCGGCCGTGCCAGGCAGTGTCCAACCGGGGCTGACGCTCCCCGTCCTGCCTGGGCTGCAGCAGCGGGACGGGGATGCTGCCGTGCGCTGCCGTCGTGCCGGCGATGCCGCGGCCCCGGGATGCTCCTGGCAGCGCTCGGGATTCCCGACACAGCCGCGGCTGCGGGAAACGCGCGTGTTCTGCGGAAAAAGCCAAGCCCGGGGGGGCGGAGGGGACCCGGCACCGCGCCGCTCGGGGCCGCTCCGAGCGCTCCGAGCCACCCGGTGCCACCGGCTGTCACCGCCGCGGGTGAGCGCGGCTGGGCCGGGCCTGGCCGGGCCACCGCCCCCCGGGCCGGCAGCGGGCGGTGCGGAGGGACCGGCGGCGGCGGCACGATGGTGAGCGGGGCGGCGGGGCGGGGGACAGACAGACTGACAGACAGACAGACAGACAGACAGACAGACAGCTCCTGCCGGGGACCGACTGACAGATAGACAGCTCCTGTGGGGACAGACAGACAGACAGCTGCTGCCGGGGACCGACAGATAGACAGGGAGCTCCTGTCGGGACAGACAGGCGGACAGGTATCTCCTGTCGTGGACAGACAGCTGCGGCCGGGGACGGACGGGGACGCAGACGGGCAGCCCCTGCCGGGACGGACAGACAGACGGGCAGACAGACGGGCAGACAGACGGGCAGACAGACGGGCAGACAGACGGGCAGCCCCTGCCGCTGGCTCGCAGCTGGGCTCTGCTGCCGCCGTGCCGGGTCGGGGTGCTGCCCCGCAGGCTTTGGGGCGCTCGCAGCGCACCGTGCCCGGGCTGCTGCCGCTCTGGGGCTGCTGCCGCTCTGGGGCCGCTGCTTTGGGTTCCCCCGTGCCGGTGCGGGCTCTGTCGGTGCTCACGGTGCTCAGGCAGAGCCGCAGCCGGGGCACAGCCGAGTCACGGCGGATGCAGCAGCCGTGCGTGGCTGCTCTGGCCGCGCTGCAGCGCCCGGCTCCGGCTGCAGCCGCACAGCGCATCCCTGAGCGGCGGGTGATGCCGGGCCCTTCTCTGCAAAACAGCATGGACTGTTTGCTCTCTTCTGGTGGATGCTTGTGAAACGCTGAGGAAAAGGCTGCGCTGTTTACTGAAAGGCATAATGGCTGTCAAACATTATTACTTTCTCTTTAGGCCGTCAAGCATTATTACTTTCTCTTTTGCAATGTAAAATTAGCAGAGGAATCTGAAATATAGAAAGGTGGCATGTTGGGGCAGCATTTGAAAAAACAGTAAGTCTTTTCTATGTTCATAAATTTGCTTTTGCAGTATGGATTTATAAACACGTGCCTGAAGTCTTTGGTGGTTGAAAAGTACGGTGAAGAAACATGGGAAAAATTAAGGTAACGTGTTCCCAATAAATGTAGTGCATCGAAAGAAAACACTCAGGAATTCAGCAGCAGGGGATATAATTTCTCATTGGTAAATGGTAGCTGATGTGTATCTCAAGTAATTATTAGGAATAACTCACAAGGCAAAAGCAAGAGTTTCTTGCCTTGTAACACTTCATCCTCTGATACTAATTTGTCCCAATTARTTTGTCATATAAGATAATTAAAGATGACTTTTACTCTTATAGACAATTTTGCAATAGACTTGCTGTCTCACTGTGACAATATCGAGAAGTAATTACACTGAAAAGATGTCATCCTTAATATAAAGACAATTTAATTCCAGTACTCTCAGAAAAGCAGCTGAATCATAGAATCATAGATCATCCCGTTCCAAACCCCCTGCCACGAGCAGGGAGCTTTCCACTGGATCAGGTGGCCCAAAGCCCCATTCAATCTGGCCTTGTATCCTCTCTGGTTTGTCTTGTCTTTATGAGCTATATGGTATTTCCGAGATACAGAAATGATCCTGAGATGCATACGTATATTATCTGTTGAAGCCAAAACAAACAAACAAAAAAAATGASRTTTGTGGAGCCCCAAGWGCTTGATRTTGTGGCTGCAYTGAATGATARGCCAGTAGATYGGAAGACAAACCAACACTCYACTTGCTCCAGCAGCCCACAGTATGATGTCCTAATCCTTGAAAGAGTTTACTGTAACACCATAATGTGAAATAGCAGAAAAAGAGAGGTGGACATCACCATTCATCCATGTTAAAGTAATTTAATATTAAACTCACATCATTAGGTGAAGTAGTGTGCTCCATTATAATGCCAGTGGGGTCACCCAAGCATGTTGTATTTACAGCACTGCTGACACAAGAATATTGTCCTCTCTGTTGTAGGCTGCAGGCTGGAGTCCAGGATTCTTTCTTGACTTTTGAGGTTTACAAAGATGAGATCACAATGCAGCTCGTGGACAAAGCCTGCAAAGTATTAGGTATGTGTTAGCATGTCTCAAAAATGAACCATCCTGGCCCAAGCCTGAGACTTTGGCCCAGGTTTTATCTTCTGTGCCTTTGGAAATGCCTTCCCCCTGAATTTTCTGCCTTCACTCTTAATCCACCTGACGGCATTGCAAGAACTTCCAAACCTTTCTTATTCCATAAGGTATCTTTATTTTGCCAGGTGTTCCTGCTGACATGGTTCTGAGGGAGTTTGGAAAGTATTTCTTTGAATTCTGTAAACGCTCAGGCTATGACCACATGCTGAGGACACTGGGTGGAAATCTCTATGAATTCATAGAGAACCTGGATGCACTGCACAGCTACCTGTCCCTTTCCTACCAGGCAAGTCCGAGTAGTAACTGCTGAGCAGGTATGGATGGACTCTGCCAGAGTTCATAACACAAGGAACAGCATCTCACAGGTGGGAATCAATAATGAAAAAAATCACCAAAGCATGTTCTCCTATGTTCTGAAACAGATTACTCCAAAATGTTAGAACAATTTCCAGAAATTATTTGCTTTGACTAGTCCTCAATATTAGGTATTATTTAGTACATTGGCTTTAATGCATAGCAGATTTTTCTTCACAGGTGAGAATATTAATTTTCTGGTTTCCAGCTCATTTATATTACTGTTTATGTTATTAAGGCATGAAATGCTTTTGTACAATTGGAATTCATCAGTAGTCTTTTTCAGAAAAAGATACTAAGGTTTTGGTTTTGTTTGYTTTTTCCTCAGGAGATGAATGCACCATCTTTTAGAGTAGAAAAAAATGAAGATGGGTCAATGCATTTACATTATTACTCAGACAGAAGAGGTCTGTGCCATATTGTGCCAGGTAATGAGACAAAATGCAGAGTACAGATCAATRCAATATATATACAGAGTAATCATATATTTGCAGACACACTCAGAGTTCAGTATTTTTTTTCACATGAGGGCTGGCCATGGAATTGAAGCCAGGTAAAGTTCAGTCTTTTATCTCTCCTGAGCATTTGATGTCATTGTCCAGTATTTTGCCTAATGCCTAATCAGAAATGAGAGAACTGATTGTGCATCTGCATGAAGGATATTTCCCTCCTTTCAAAATATAATATTGTTCAATGACTGCAATAGATGGTATACCAGAATCTCTTTAGACTCCCTGCACTTTTTGGGTTAATGGGAATTGATATGATTTCTCGATGGCTACCTGAACACATTCTTCAGATATCCTGCTGAGCTGCTCCTTGTGAAAATAAGCATTTGTCCTCAGCCAAGGCAAAAGCAGAGTAACGTTAAAGCTGACCTCCTATGTGCATATTCGCATCGTGGCAACGGTAGCAAGAATGACATGGGTTGCTTTCTTCCAGAGTCCTTCAGAAAAGTGATTTCTGAAACAGTGAAATTYCACTGTGGGCCCTCTAAAAGGGGAATTGAAAAGGTTTTGTTCTTGGCAATACCTTGTCCTTTGTTTCCCCTTCAGGAATCATCGGCGCAGCAGCMCTGGATTTTTTTAACATTGAGATTTCAATGAAAATAGTCAATCAAACAGAAGAAGAAGAAAGAACTGGGAAAAAAGAACATATTGTTTTTCTTGTCACTCAAAACCCTTTATTCCCATGCAAGGAAAGAAATGAATTTTCTTCCTCATCTCAATGTCTTGTTGACTCTGAAAAACAAATTGAGAACCAGCTGAATAGAGAGGTATTTTAATATTCATTATCACCATATGATTGAAATATATTTAAAACAAAAACACCCTTGAATTTTCCTTCCCTCTGAATTTATTTCGACAGGACCTTGAAAAAGCCAAGAATACAAATGGAGACAAAGGAAACTCTGTTTGTCCTGTTAAGAAAAGTCACTGGAAAACATTAAGAGGAATAATCACATTAGGAAAAGGTGAGAGATTGTTCAGAGGGAGCTTGCCATCATTTCTGAGTCTCTTCAGTAAGGAAGTCAGCAAGCCTCCTTATCCCCACCCACCCATCCTTTCTGAAGATACCATTTATATTTCCTCTGCAACTTTTCAAAATGTTTCTGGTTAAGTTTCTTCCAGTTTGACACTGATGATCAAAGAGAAATTGCAGATAATAAGCATGCTTAGTAATGACAGACACTTAAATGGAATATGACCTGTCACTTTTGTCTCTTAAACAGGGCTTTCATCTGAAAAGTGTTCTACTATAAAATGTTATTGTGTGGTGAATTGGATTCTTCATTCTCATGTCACTTGGTTTAAGATGCTGAATTTGAAAGCATGTTTTTTTAACTTGTTAGATACTACTCCTTTCCAAAATTATCAGCTGTAGTAAATTCAGAAAGCCAAATTACATCCTCCACTACCAAGTCTTTTGCTAATCTAGTACCTCCACAGTACCTCTGTATATTAGATATTTTCATGTATTTATACAATGGAAGGAATTTTTCAGTAATGATCTTTCAATTCCCCAAAAGGAATGAGAATCTAGCTCACTGTTGCCAAGATGTCTGCATTCTGGGATGAGTGAAAAATTGAACCTGGTATCACCTGGTGCAGTGTCATATGCATTACAAGGGTAGATATATTGAGTAAGAAATTAATATATATTTAAAATAAAATTTTAGCATAGCATTATTAATTAAAAAAATTCTTTAGCTRTAAGTGTGAGTTATCAAGAGCCAGACTTTGATAAATTGAAAACCCACACTGACTTCCCCTGAAGCAGTAAGATGTCTAAAAGCTATGTTCTAAATTTGTAATTTGTACCAGTCTCCTGAGTGACTTGAATGTTTGTTGTCAGCAGAAGTTACTGGAGTAAGTCTCATAGCCACCTTCAGGGGGAAAGAGATCACTGGAAGTAATCATCCTTTTGAATTTGTGGRTTACTGGGAATCCAAGTTTATATGGTGAAGATTGAAGGCTTTGGGTGCTTCATTCAAAAGATGAGATCTTTTGATTGTTTTACCCGTTGCATTCCTTTTACAAAAATACCTGTTAGTGAGCACAACCTACTCTGTAGATTTGTGATCATTTTGTAAAAAACTCTCAGTGTCAGTAAAATAGAAAGCAATCAGCAGTTTGGGTTTGGTCTCTGGTGCCATGGTCATTGTATGTATAGTTCATTGTATGGGAGACTRAAGCCCAGCTCATGCTGTTTGTTTCCTCTAAGTGTTCCTTAGTAGCTGGCAAAGCATATTAAATCCACATCTGTGCACAGTTTTTTCTGGCTGGAGCTGTGTTATATTGCTATGGCATCTGCAAATTCATARAGGAGCAACCTACACTTGTTCATCTATTCTGATTTTTTTTCCACATAATTTCATGCATCTAGCACTCTGTGGTTTTTGTGTGCTTGAGTTTTAAAGACTCAGCCAACTCAGATTAGTTGCTAATCAGCTGTGGATTACACTGCAGTGTTTAGCACAGATGTGAGCACATTTCTGGGCCCACACACTGATTGCTTTGCCTTTACTCATTACAATATCAGTGAAGGGTCATRTCTCTCTGAGTCATTAAAAGTAATGCTGAGTGGTTTTATGAGGCACAGCCTGATTTAAAAACTACACATTTATCTCACCACAGGTAAGCTCCTGAGAGGATTTGATCCTGTTTATCCCAAGAGCCTCTGGATTGACACAAAAACRTTTTGCAATGGACTTCCTTTTCATATGGTTTTTGACAAAGAGGTAGGACAAGCATGTGTTCAGGAATGTTGTTTTAAGAGCTCCCATATGGTCAGCAGACTAAAGGAGAATAACTAAATCTTTACACACGCTTAAGAAAAAGCAACCCATGGCATCTGTTAGAAAATTAATATTTCCCAAGGTGTTTTATGCCACAGTTATTTTCATTTTGGATCACAAGACACTCTGCTGTCTCTAATTTTCTCCTGCAGCCACCTTTGAGGCTGTTCTTTAGGCCTACACAAATGCAAGCAGGGATAACAGCAGGTAGTTTTGGATTCTTTCCACAACTGATAAGAAGGAACATTTTAGTAACAACATTCCTTCCTTGGAGCTTTGTCTTATGAAAGGTGTGCATTCAAAGCTGTGTAGTACTGCACTAAGAAGGAAGAAATTTTGCTCAGAAATAAGCTGTGTACTACAGCAAGGCTAAGTCTGTGGAAGTGTATAAACAGTGATGAGCTTGGTCTGAGCCCAAAGGGACATGAATTATAACACATGGTCCATATTTTCTATTTAAGCTCAAAGTGAAGCAAGCTGGGGTGAGCATTCAGAAGATCGTACCTGGCCTTCAGACCATGGGCATCTCCTTGGATCAGTACTTCAGGATCATTCACCCAGAAGTGCCCTTCACCATCTCCAGCATTCAGAAATTCATCAACAGCCAGTTTGTTTTCCAGACCARAAGAGAGATGATGCCTGAGTCCTGGAAAGAACGGCCGATGCTAGAGCTGAGAGGTACTTCACGTTCTCAGCAGCACAAATGCTCATATTAAACCAGGAATTAGGCTGAGGTGCACTCCTGACCTCACATAAGTCCCATAAATAGCCTTTGGGCACTGAGGAGATTAGGTGGCTGTTTAGAGAAACAGTAGATGCTTGTACACAAATTCTGCTATCACCTCACCAGATTTTGAAGGCTTTCGGTCAGAAACAACAGCTCTGCTCCTGTTGGAAAGGGTCAGAAATACAGTGGTTTTCTAATGCTGCAAAACCCACATGTGAATACATGATTTTTTCTTAATTTATACCTTTGAGGGGAGTTACTTGCTACTGGCTGGGTTTCAAATGTGATTAAAAATAGATTAGTTCTCTGCGCTTTTATTTTTTTGTAGCACATTTTCAGATTCTGATTTCTGTCTTCACACGCCCCCCCAAAGTCACATAAGAGTTTACCAGTTAAAAATATCTCAGCAAAAAAGATACTGAATTTGCTTTATTTTTACTGAGAGGACTGAATATGGGATGATCCTCTGCTTGGTGTAATTAACTATAATGACATTTGGTTTAAGYGTTCTGTGACTTCAGTTTTGCTTTTCTGAGCTACGTAATGTGACCTAATTTTCTCTTGTCTCCTTTTCACCTTTRTGTAATGAGTGTCAAATCTTGTATTCCTGAGAATCAGAAAACAATTAAGAGTTTAGGGAGACTTTGGAAAAAGCARTGCTACCAAAACAAAGAATTTTGACTTGTCATGGTTATAACTGTAGTTTCTATTACACTCTAGGGGTTAATTCACATAGTATTTCTGATGTTTCAATTCTCTTAGTTTTAAAGCTGTGCATCCAGTGGCCCTGGGGATGAGGTGAGGGAGAAAGAAAAAAATAGGAATTCCTAGATTGCTGTTTAGAAACCAATGATATTTACGAAGCAAGTCAATAATAATAATATAAAAATATTTTAAAATAAGAATCATTATCAAACCTCAACCAAAACTGAAAAAACTGAATTCCCCACTAAAAATCCCTTTTGCTTTTCAGGCATTTTTGTAACTGCTTATTTAGGTTGTGATAGTGACTGAAAGCTACTGTTTCCAGGAAGGAAAGTGCCATTGACTTTACTAGGGCACAAACTGGGCACAAAACTTCAAATGTTTTGTTTAAGCACTGTGAGCCTCACTTCCCCTGTGCATGATTCTGGATGACTGGATGTTCCTGGCTTCAGGAACAGCTCAAGAACTAGGAGGAGAGAGGGGAAAATGGGGAGGGGAGCAAAAAGGAGAGGAGAGATGTGAACACTGGAATTCTTTAGAGGAGGAGGGTTTTGAATCACAGTCAGGCTCTGCCCAGCACCTGCAGCGAGTGTGTGACTGCTCCCRGGGTCCTGACATTTTGTTATGTGCTTAGTGTGGCTTCTCAGACCAATTTCACCTTTAATTCAGTGGAAACAAATTCCCGTGATCATCCAGACCCTACAGAAACCCACTATCCTTAGAACTCATCCCCTAAAATTAACACCAGTAACGCTGAGCACTTTCAGTGCTGCAAGCCCTTAGCAAGCGTTGCTCCAYGCAGGCCAGATGATGTGGATGGAGTCCCTGCAGTGCATGCTGTACCTCTGCTCCCCTCTGCTGCGCTCTCTGCACGAGCTGGAGGAGCGGCAGATGCACATCGCCGACATCGCCCCGCACGATGTCACCAGGGACCTGATTCTGCTCAACCAGCAGCGCCTGGCCGAGATGGAGCTCTCCAACCAGCTGGAGAGGAAGAAGGAGGAGCTGCGGATCCTCTCCAAGCACCTGGAGGAGGAGAAGAAGAAGACTGAAGCTCTGCTCTATGCCATGCTTCCCCAGCACGTGGCCAACCAGCTGAAAGAGGGGAAGCGAGTTGAGGCAGGTGAATGAACGGGGGGCRTTTGTGATGTGTGATTTGTGCACCAGGAGATGGTGACAGAGACACTGGGGTGCTGGCACAGCTATTTTGTGACRATTTCGGGTATGAAGATGGCCACAGACCCTTTATCATCTCATTGATAATAAAAATGAGGTATTGTTTCAAAGAAATGTTTGGAAGCTGTTTGCCAGAATTGCTCCTTAGGTGGCAAAAAGTAATAGTAGCTGCCCATTCAGTGAACAAAATGCAGTGTTTCAACAGTAATCTGAGATTTTTGTTTAACATGGGTATACAGGAGAACAAGGGCTCAGAAGTGAAGGGAATAAGCAAGGTGGCATTTGCTAGAAAATTCTCTGAGTATGTGTCTGCTCTGTATAAACATAGAATCATGATGATTCCCATTGTTATTAAGGGTAGCAATAAAATGCCTAAATTCCCTTTMGTAAGCACACACATGGAAGTAGGGATAATGAGCTGAGTGTATATGATATATTCAGCTGTCTGGGTTGTTTGGGATGTGCAGTGATTCTTACATTTGCTACCCTTGTATCAACACATCTCCTCCATCTCAGCACCCATTTAGGAGTGTTACAGTGAGAGGTCATAGAATGATCCTTTCAAACAAGTCTCAAACAGACACCATGATTGTGCAGCCATTACAAATGCTTGCCTCTGCTCTTTCTGCCCCCAGGAGAGTTCAAGGAGTGCACCATACTGTTCAGTGATGTGGTGACCTTTACCAACATTTGTGCCCAGTGTGAGCCTATTCAGATCGTTCTCATGTTAAACTCGATGTACCTGAGATTTGACAGACTGACCACAGTGCATGACGTGTACAAGGTAGGTACTGATTGAAAAAGATTGCAGAATTTTTTTGTTGTTGTTTTTTGTTTTGTTTTGTTTTTAAATGTACTTAAATCCTCTTCACCACAGCATGATTTTTTTTATAAACAATAAAATATTACCTATTTGTAGTGGCCACACAAATTGAAAAACAGGGAGAAGTGTGATTAAATATCATCTGTTTAAGATTTTTGAACAGGAATGCAACTTCTATCATAGGCTGAAGCCTCTTTCCACAGTGCTAATACCAGAATGGCTGTTCTTTCATACATATCTCTCTCTCCCTTTTCTCAAATGCCTATGCAACATGAATAATTCTCCTAGTTACTTTATTTGAACTTGTTGTAAATAGGTCACTATGTCATTAAGTGTCTCTTTTGGTGGGAAATAGCATTATAAGCAACACCCAGGTAATACTTAGGCTTTATTTTATTTCGTAGAGATCTTCAGCAGTGGTGTCAATCTCCTACTGACCCCCAAAGAGCATCAATTAGACCTAGACTGTGATGTACATTTGGTCTCCAAACTGTGCTGGAAAGATCAGAGCCCTGGCTGGCCTATAATAACCGTGTTATTAACATCTCCAGATTTACCACATTTGATGTGCTGAAGAGCAGCTCCTAAGTTTCTGTCTGTCCCAGCTCATTAAATATTTAGGAAGGCAGAAATAGTAAAGGGTGAAATCCAAATCTCATTCACTCCTTGCTCAGGCAAGGCATGCAGTTCATCCCACAATAAATTGTACTGGGGAATCAGAAGCATTTCTTCCTTGGYAAGGAATCTGTATTCAATAATTGAAGCGCCCAGGATATGGCCCACAAATTTTAGGATAAATTAACATCATATTCTATCTAAATCATCCATCGTGAGCAAATGATCTGTCACTATAATAATCTCCTTTTGATGCCTGTATATAACTCCCATTAATATTGAAGGAGGTTACTGGGGTACAGAGAGCAAGGATGAGAAGAAATGAAATAGTGACATTGATCAAAGAAACTTGGCCCAAGCTTATAAACATCTAAAATTATGAATAAATCTTCTTAAATTAAATCTTCTACTATGTCTGAAAAATAATTAGGGTATCTAGTTGCATTASTAGCTTTTTGCAGTAGTTTTTAATTTGTTACAGAAAATTACTGGCATTGCTGTGGGTTTGGCTGTCTGATAGAAGGCAYGGACAGGAACACATTCTTTGAGATTGATGTGCTGAACAGTTTTAAGTCATTATGTTAATGAACAAACCCCAACAGTAAATTATTTCCGCTCTCCTATTGGGTGTTAATTTTTAAGAAAGCAAATCAATCTAATCTAAAAGATCTCTTGTTTACTGATGATAAACAGGCCAGTGGAGTCTTGTCAGAGCAGTTTAGAAAATTTCCTTACCCTGTAACAGGATTTTACAGTGGATTTTAAACATTTGAGAATTCTCTTTTGCTAACAGGTCTGTTCTATTCCCAGCAAAATTTCTGGTACAGGAATCAATTCCAACGTGTTTCTCAGTACTTTGTCATGCATTTTGAGGAGACTGGGTATCTGAAGGAGGATGAACCCTTCAGCACTGGTCTCACAGGCTGCAGCTGTTGTGGGAAAACAGCTATTTGTAGGGGAAGGATGCTCCCAAATTGCTCATGCTGTGTTCTGTGATATCCTGGAGACTGGAGGTTCCTTAATTTCATGCAAACCCCTTAATCATATTCATCACTGAATAGGCTCCCTTGCTTCATTGTGACTTTTTAAAAAAATAAATCTCTCTTAAATAAGAAATAGCACCAAAATTTTAGCACCAATTGTGAATTRGAGCTAATTAATAACACTCATCCATCAGGTAACCTCCTGGCTCAGGAGTCTGTTCCTGGGGGTAGCTCTTTGCACAGAGCTCTGCCCTGGGTAAGAGGGAGGCAAACAGTCTGACAATTGCACAGCAGCCCTTGGTCCTCAGGGTGTCACACTGATATCTAAAGTGGGTCAAGTGAGCAGGGTCAGAATGTGCTGGAATTTTTGGTGTGGGTGAAGGAAAGGATCTCCATCTCAGGGAAGCTCACATGTGTGTTAAAGCTTTTCAGAGATTGGAGGTGTCTTTAAGAGAAAGAGGCAGCAGGTGCAGATAAGAACAGAAACACTGACCTGAGTGAGATGTCCCTGGCACACTGATGAGCTTGTCTCTCTCTCAATTACAGGTGGAGACAATTGGAGATGCCTACATGGTGGTAGGAGGGGTCCCTGTGCCGGTCCCCACTCACGCTGAGCGAGTTGCTAATTTTGCCCTGGGGATGATCATGGCAGCCAAAGGAGTGCAGAACCCGGTGTCTGGAAATCCTATCCAGGTAAGCTGTGCATGCAGAGCTGCATGTGTGTCTGTCTGCTTGTGCTGGGCTCCTGATTRATGGATCACAGCTCAGAGAGCTCAGTCTGACTCCTCTGTGCCTTCGGGCATGCTTTTCCTGAAGAGCCTCTCCCTGTGGATATTTGATATCAAACTGGTGTCCAGTGTTGTGTTGACATGAACTGGATAGCAATGAGGAAGATGTTAAATAACAAGTGACATTTCTGGGGGGTGTTTTATGTCTCTGTAAAGATTCGAGTTGGGATCCATACAGGTCCTGTCCTGGCTGGGGTTGTTGGAGAAAAGATGCCTCGTTACTGTTTGTTTGGAGACACGGTGAACATCGCYTCCCGCATGGAGAGCCACGGCGTCCCGAGCAAAATTCACCTCAGCTCCAGCTCCTACCAGTGAGTAACTGGGATGGAAACCTTTCCCAACCTGTGCTAAAATCCACTGCCTTGGCAGCTGCACCCTTCAGTGGAGATGGTGCTTACTCACTCRTTTAAGCRGCTTGTAAAGGAAAATCRCTGCYTGTAAAGGGGTTTGTTTTTAATCACTGCTTGTAAAGGGGTTTGYTTTTTCTAATTATTCSRAATGTACTTATATATASAAACAGARGTTTGAGAGTCTCCGTCCTAAACAGCAAAATATTAAAAAGAAAATCMTTGTGATAGCTTATTTAGAAGTTCTGATAAATTGATGTAGATGCTAGAAAKACAGAATATTAAGAACATTTAATGACAAAACTTTTAAGATCTCTCTGACTGAGCACATAAAYTAGTAGTGAAACAGTTTTATTTACACTTACTAAGGATTAACTGAATAAACAGCTATCCTCTTCATGCTGTGAGTAATTTACTTTCCAGAAACTCGTTAATAAAAAATTAATACTCCATTTTCAAGGATTTATGTAAGCATAAAATCTGCRTGCAAGAGTGGAAACAAAGACAATGTACAAAGGAAGGAGTAAAACAACACTGTCTGGGCRCTTTGGAATGATGTTGGGAAAATGAGAGCTCAGCTGGCATTGAAAGGGGCTGCAGAGCTCAAAGGCAGTCAGAGGAGGTTCTGCTGTGTTAGAATATAAARGGAGCATGGGGTGGCAGGTGATTTAGTGACAGCACTGAGGAAAGGCTGAGTCTCTCAAGGCCTCTCTTGCCTCGCTCTCCGCTGATGAGATCTTCAAGGTCCCTGCACCAAGGGTCAGGGTTTGAGGAATGGGGGAGCTGTGAGTGTTGGAAGAGGATCCGAGCAGGGATCTTTTGAGACACCTCAATGTACAGAATGTATGGGAGCAGAAGGGATCTGAGGTGATGAGCTCCTGATGGCCCTGCAGGGCTGCTCCTGGCAGCTTTGGGAGGCAGGACTGTCACACCGCAGCAGCTGAGGAAAGCTGGATGCTGCAGTTCTATTGAAAATGGCAAAGGGGACAGGGGGAAACTGTAGGCTGATCAGCCTCATGGCAGTCCCACTGGAAATCAAATGGCCATTTYTGGACACATGGAAAAGGCAGTTGGCAATAGCAAGACTGAATGTAAAATAAATTAGTAAGTCATGCTTGATGGACCTGATTGCCTTCTCTGATGAAATGACTGGGATAATTCTGTTYAGCTGATATTGGCTGCCTCACTTCTGAATTTCTATTTACTGGTCAATAAGAGCCCTCCACACTACTGAAGTATTTGACTATGTGATCCATTAATTTTTTGATCAGGCTGTAAGTGTAAAATTATGAAAGCACATCTGGCTTGAACAAACAGTTGAAACAAATCCTGTTCATGAATTGAGAATTTTCCCCCAATTGTTGTGATTTGATCACTCAGCTCTTTTAAAACATCGGTGTCATTTTTACTTGTCTTGAATTTTCATGTGTCATTTTGCTTCYGATACTTTAGGTGCCTAAAATACAAGAATTTTGAGATTACTGAAAGAGGAGAAATAGAAGTAAAAGGCAAAGGGAAAATGCACACATACTTCCTCATCAGAAATAAATCTGCAACTGACAGTGAGATTATGGGAAGACCGATGAAAGACTTAGATTCTGGCCATGAATCTGTTCAGTCCATCCCAGAAGGCAAGACTGAAACAATACCAAGTTCTCATCAGCCAGGTAGAGTCAACTGGACACGTATTTTCCTCCTTGAACAAATGAATGTTAATACAATCCAATTAAATATCCTTTTCCATTCTCCTTTCAGCTACTCAGACTCAGCCAGAGAAGCACCAGACYCCAACTATTGCAATGAAGTATGTTGATGGCCCCACAGAAGCACAGAACAGCCTCAAAAGAAGAAATCCAGTGAAAGCTGGAGATTTAACAGGTGATTTTTTTAGTTACCATTTCACAAAGACAACAGAACTGGGAAGTAACTGAGGTTTAATCTTGCAAGTTATATATATATATTCTGAGTAACCATTTTTTTATACTCAAACCAGAAATTCATGCCAACATGTACACATTACCCTTCTGCACACTCTTTAGGGCCAGACAAATCTCACCTTTGCAGCAATCCCAGTTGTTTTTGCACAAAGGAGAGAGAAGCTGGCAGAGCTGCCAGACACCAGAGCCCTTCTGGCAGTGCAAACAGAATGGATAAACTTTAGCCAGCTCTTCACAGGGACAGACCCATGGACTGTTCATGTACAAATCTTTTCCTATAAAAGATGTGGTTATGGGGGAGCCTTTTGGACTCGAGAGGGACCTCAGTCCTCAGGCCAGGCTGCTGCAGGACTCAGAAGGGTTTATTGCTGTGCTCGTGTGCTGTGACCAAAGTTCATTCTCCTGTGAAGCAGCTGACACTGAGAGATAACAGATTTGATGCCATAACAACCTAATCTAATGCAGCCAGTCTCGTAGTTCTACTTACATGTTTTGTGGATTTTATACAGACTAAATATGTTGTCGCTAATTACTAGAAAATATTTTACTGGCTCTCCTCCCACCTGCTTAAATGTGGTAGTGAATCTGGTATGTGGTGTGCTGACAAACAGAAACCTCTCTGGTCCTGAAAAACTCACACTGCAGGAGTGTTTCCTTTCAGGCAAAACTTGTGATTCCAAAAGTGATGGGAGTCTCCATGGCAACCAGCATGCAGATGATGGTCCCCGTCCTCCAAACCAGGCAAGAGTCAAACCTGCAGCTGAAGAGCCACAGAATAGAAATGTTCGCTCTAATTTTTGCACTTTACTCTAAGTTTCTTACTTTTACATGAAACAGAGACATTTTATCATGATTTTGTGCATTTTGCTGTTATGGGACTGATTTTGTATATGAGTACCACATGATTTTGTAAAAAAAAAAACAAAGAAAAATGACATTTCATCACAGTTTTCAGTAAAAATAAAACAGTGGAGGAAATTTTTTTTAATCAATCGACATGGGCCATGTAATACTGCCAGCAGAGAAAGAAACCCTTGCAAGATGCTTTGAAGATGCATTTTTCAGCCTGTGCCACATCTTTGAATATCCCTATATAAAAATCATGTGTTGGTATCTGATGCAGCAATCGAGAAAGAGGTGACTCATCCAGCTAGAAATATTCCTACTCAAATGAGCACTTGCCATAAAAGAAACATTCCCTGAAGTGACCATCTGTCTGGCTCCAGCACAGCCAACAACTTCCCCATGTAGGATTAGCAGAGTTTAATCTACATTTTAACTGCAATAACAGCCTAATCTCTAGGCAGGTCTTTTGTTGGGTAAAGGCATTCTGAAGTAGAGGTGCAGAATAGGTCTAAAACAACCTGTATTTTTGCATCCTGAAGAGAAAAAAATGTGGACTTGATAGCACCCAACAGTAAAACAAAAGCATCTGTGATCTCTGAACGAGGCATAGACTCAGTGCATGGAATGACATGGAAATGGTGGAGTTASAAAGCCTTGGATTTAACACAAACCAAAGCACTGTTTGAGGCCTACAACTTATTCGAGACCTGCAAATGACTTTCAAGTTTATTTCTTACCCAGCTAAACAAAAAACAATGCTTCAGGACTGCAGCAGACYGTCAGTGTTGGATTAATGTTCCTAACATCATTGGAAAAAACTTCATTAGTGATCAACATCACTTACCTGGTGCCAGAGGCTGCTCAGCTGAATTACTTCCATGCTGATATATTCTTAGATTATGCCTGATCAGAAATGGCAGAGAAAAATTGAAGTTCATCTGTCAGGGATTTCAGGCAGAAGAGCAAAAATACAATGGATATAAAGGTTGTAGACAATTTGGTGCATCATAAATTGTGCTCCCCCTCCTATAAATGGAGCTGGGAGTAGGTGTATGGCTTTAACAGGAGATGTTCCCTGCACACTGATTTATTACCTTTGGGTCTGGATTCATCAGCTGAGGATGCAAGCATGAGACCAATGTGAACTTGAGCAAGAACTCACTGGAGAAAGTGATAATGTTACTCCTCTAACAGTCTGGAGTATCACATTTCCACCTCTGTGCCTGCAGCAAGACCGAGGCTCTTGAAACACCAGACAGAGAGCTAAGACTGATGAAAGGCATCTCCTCCTCTTTATAGAATAACCAGATGAAATTTCACCTGGTTAGATTTTTTTTTTTCTCAGATCTCTGAGACAGGAGCTCCATAGCCCAGGAGCTCGGCAGCTCTGTCTAATAAGCAATTAGTGCAATTAAACCGGCAGAGGAGGATCCATTGAGTGAAACCCCTGGTGCTGCTGTGCACACTAGAGTTGTCCCAGGGGGTTTGCCAGGTGTGATTCCATGCCATGAATGCCTGTCAGCTTCTGGAGCACCTTAGAAAAAAATCCTCTTGGTTTCATCCAGAAGAGATCCATTCATGTGCTGTGAGASCACTCCACTGTGTGAAACAAAGCACAGTGAGTGGGTTTGAGCAGGAAATTCACCCAGGAGTGTACTCCTGGCTCATTGAAATGCTCTTATAAACACACCTTGTAACAGGAGGGCTTTCCAYGTTCAGCTGAGCATCACTGTTCAGGGAGAGGGCAATTTTATGAATGGGAAGCTTTTTTAATTTATTTGGATTTTGTTATCCAGGCATGGTTCATTATTTTGGCAAGGGAGAGATCTGTATGTTGATGCTGCCTCTAAGGGTTATAATCGTTAATGGGTGTCAAGATTCCCAGCACTGGACTCTGTGCTACTCTCACACTCACAACATCTAAATGTCACCTTCACCCTCCCATGGTCCCAGTGCTCATGGCTTTGTGCTTCTGCAGTTCAACCCTAGCTTTGCACAGATTTTCCTGAAGAGTGGAATACCCACTTTCATACCCACTTTCTCTCTCACTGGCAATGACAGAAATGTGAAGYAACAGTTAAATCAGCACTATCCCACYGACTGGAGTCAGGAATCAACTCTGYCAGGACTTCTTTTGTCTCCAGCCYTGAGATGTGTTTCAGTACTCTTGGCTGGTCGTGTGATGGAGAAGAGAACACATCATTGACAAACGATGGAGGACTCTGTCATTGCTGGCACTTGCTGTGGAGACACAAAGCCCCTTTAGGGTCAAGCACAAGTGTGACACAGAGGTTAAACCATGCCAGTGGCCAGTGGGAGAGCAGCAGGGGAGCTCCTGCTGTCTCTGCTGCTCTTGCAGTCTGCACCTGCACGGCTGAACACCACTGACCCCTTCTCTGGAAAAAGGAATTTTCAGTTGGAAATTGTCCAATCAGCCTGGCCATCAGTGACTAGGGCCTGGTATATATTCTGGGGTTTAATACAGATACATTACAGAGTAGAAGCCTAGAGCTCCTCTGAAGTTGTGTGGATCATCTTGGGAAGAAGAAAGAAAAGAACCGTGGCTAAATTGCTGCCAGCATCTCTCTGTCCTTTAACTCTTGCTTTGCTTAAACCTGCTCTTCCTGCACTGAACAAGCTATGGATGTTTAATATTGCAATGTTTTAATTGCCAGTAAGTGCTCCATGGTCAGTTACCTCATGCTGTACTGTGGTAAAAATGATGTGCTCAGTGGTTTCTCTGTGGCATCTGCTGCAATCTGGTTCTCCTGGAGAGGCAGAGCTGGGTCAAATCTGCACAACTGCTTCTAAAAATTAATGTGCCYGTGCATCATCATGTGTTCTTAAATCTGTAGGCACTGCTAAAGACTGCAAAAATATAATTMAAAAATAAATATTTTCATTAATATACCAATTGCCACTTGTCAATGACTRCTTTGATTCCTGTCCCTCCTTTTGCTTCCACCTCTTCTGTTCTCTTTTTCCCAAAGGTCTGCAAAAGTGTGCAGTCTTTGTGTCAGTCACATACCTACAGTGAATTGACACAAAAAGGGTGTGAGAAGAGAATTCCCACTGCTGTTTCATGGAAAATGAGGCTTAGAAAAATTTAAAATTGAGACTTCTGAAAGCTTTTGAAAGCATATGGATTCCCAAGTCCCATTAAATCTGGTGTTAAAATATTAACTATAAAATCTTGGGTATCTTAAAGGTCCAGGGCCAGATTTTGCAAAGTTTGTTGTTCCTTTGCTAGGTGAAACCAACTGGGTTTAGGTGCTTAACTGAACACACATGCAGTGTTTAGTTCCCAACAATGATGCTTTCCTTAAAACATTAAAAAAGCACTTCCCTGTAAAGTCTTCTAAAATGGGCTGTTTAGTAAACTTTACAAACTGGAACCTCATTTCCTCCAAGTCATTAATTCATTACTTCTGACATTATAATGCACCTCTGCATGGGTCCAAGCTGAACATAAAAATACACAACAATGGGAAGTGCAATTGAAATTATTATTTCAACAATAAGAATATATCAGAAATGTACTTGAATATAAAAAAAAGGAACACAGATTTTCATACAAATATACAACATTGTGGAAAATCCAGAGGGGAAGTTTTTTTCCTAACAAGTCTCTMCTTTCACCTTAGAAAATTCAAGAGTTTAAGAGCAGACAATGAGATTAAAAATCTTCCTYAAAGTTATCTGTACAAACATCTACTATTTATGCATTCTCTATACAGTGTTCAATCATCAGTGCTTCCTGTACATAAAGCAATAGCAATGTGCAGTATTTTGATTCCATAAATAATTGTAATCAAAATAAACACATGGAACACTATCTTTACTCATATGACTAAATTAACAAGCACTGCTCATTTTTTACAAGCTGTCTGTAGCTCTCTYTCACATTTATTTTGCACCTTCTTGCTGAATTTCTGCTAATGATTTTTGGTCCGAGCTGTGCTGAGAGCTCATTCCCAAAAAAATCTGATACTCACAGTTCTTCCTATTCTGACTTTATGTCCAGCCTTTAGCCTCCAACTGGATGAACACAMCAAGTCAGAAGCAGATTTACAGTCACATTTTCATACCAATAGGTACCTCCTCTGCCTTGAGCTGTTAGAGGTGAGCCCCAGACAGACATAAACTCCTCGCCAAGCTTTGCAGAAATTCAGGGCAACATTAACTGACTCTGCAACACCTCCTTGACTTTGCTGTTTTAGTACTGGGAAGTTTGAAAGKTTTACCTACAGAGAAAACCTCACAGGCTCTTTGATAATTCTTATTTTGCCATTTGCATCAAATACCTCTCTGCCAAGGGAATCAGCAAACACAAGAGGTGACAGAGTTTCTGTTTTTTGTGACCAACGCATCAAACCCAGTTCAACACCATCAGTCCTGAGGTGAGGGGTCCTTGAGACACAGTGCACAAAGCACTTTGGAGGTACCTTTGCTTTGTTGGGGTCATCACAGTGTCTGGGCTTCCAGCTGGCTTTGTTGTGGCTTCCATTTCCRTGCTGAACATTGGGCCAGTGACCCGAGACACGGCTGGGTGATGCTCTGTGGGCATCCTGCCAAAGCATTTTGCAGGAGAGGAACCTGACACGCAGCTGTCATTTAAGGCCAATTTATCTCGGGAATCAATGGGCCTTTAAAAATTCACCAGCTCACATATCCTTTTCAGCGATGGTCATCAGATGTTTTGTGCTCTGATTTTGTGGGCTTTTGTGAGCAGCTGGCTTTTCAGCAAATGATGACATATCCACYGGTAAGAGGAAACTCACAGCCTTTACTTTACCCCTGGAGAAAAAATGAGAGAGAATTATGAGGATTACAAATGTATAAAACACACAGAGAAAGTTAAAAAAAACCAAAACCAACCCCATCCCAACCCAGCAAGCACAAAGTAAATGCTTTCAAGCTTTGCACGCTACTGGAAGCAGGATTTCATGCCAGTCACAAGGTCATCCCAAAGGACCAAGCRTGGTCCTGTCTGCTGGAAGCATCTGCCTTTTTCTATCGAGTCCCACATCTCTGTCACTGCCTGACCTGTGTGCACAAAGCTACGTGTGCACAGAATCCTCAGGGGGCACATGCACCCACTGAGACCCTTTGGTAATTTYAGTATAATAGCCCTGAAAAGAGTTCTCAGCCTCTCTTATCCTGGATTTAAATATTTAATGGTCTTTTTTCATTTACCAAACACAGTGGGAATCCCTTGGTGGAAATAATGCTCTAGCCTATATGAATTAAAATATTTTAGACATACAAATTAGAGATGATTTGTTTTCAGTGCTGTTCTTTTATTACTTGAATGCAACTGCACTGTATATAAATTCAAGGTGATACTTCTACAGAGTTAATTTAAAAGCAAAAATATTCATATCACATACAGGATTATAGCTTTGGAGTAAAATGTGAGGAAGCTACAGTAAACAAAGAATAAGAAAACCTGACAGGAACCAGCATGCTGGGAAACAAAAATGTCATCCCTGTAAAAAATTAAGCTTAATAAGCTGGCTGAACTAATTGCTGGAAATGATCTTACTAGCAAACAGCTAAGATTGGTGTCTGTGTCAGACATTTGGGTGTATAATGGRAGCATCCACCATCAGGACCATAAAAGATAATACATACTTTTTTTGTGTAACAAACAAAAAGCTTCGTGCTTCAGGATATCCACCAGCCTACCAAGGGGGATGGATGAAAAGCTCTTTCCACAGCAGTTCTCCTCCCAGAGCAGCCAGCAGTGAGTGCACATGAGTCACTGTTCATCTTGATGAGGCAGCTCCAATGACAGCGATAAAATCATCGGCGCTGCGGTTCGGCCACGGGGCACCCTCAGTCCCCGGGCGCTCGATGGAACAGATCTGTGCTGCTATTCTGATTGCTTTGGAAGCTCTTTCCCCTTAGGAAAGCAGCAGGCTTTGCCATTGCCACCCCGCTCCTGCACGCTGCCCTGTGCTCCTGCCACGCACACCTTGCACGTGTGAGCTCCAGGGCAAACCCACAGAGTCTTGGCTTTCCCTGGGCCCAGTGGAGCGTGCACAGAAATCCTGAGCTACAGGGTCAGGGTGCTTTGGAAAACGATATGAGTTCCCTGCCAGTGACTAAATTTAGGTGTCTAACTGCTGTAAAACATCTGACCCTGAAATGTCCTGACAGGAGCACCCAGGTGCCTCTGAAAGCTCAGCCTTTACCCCTGCAGTCGCTCAGGGAGGAGCTGGGCTCTGCACCGGGACTGCAGGGGGCTGGGCACTGCTCTGCTCTGAGGATTTAKAGAAAARAATAAAAGCTGTCGTGATGTGCCAYGCACAGGTACCCCCACAGAGGTGACACAACCCATAGCAGCTGTCAGCCCCCGGGGTGGCCACTGAGTCCTGCCCAGTACATGCACAGACAGGCAGAGCCATGGACTTCTCCCTGCTCAAACACGTGCTTTGAGGTCATTTGGGTTATTTTCCTTTGGAGCACAGCATGACTGGGCTAAACCCAGGAATCAGCATGAATTACCAGAGTGGAAGTATCAGCAACAGGATGTGGCTGGGCTGTCATTTATTGCAGTCTCATTACTGCTGGTTCTACCTGTGCTTGTTGTCCTGTGTGTGTTGTCCTGTGTTCTACCTGTGCTTGTTGTCCTGTGTTGGAAATCTTCTCATCAATGAGCAGAGACACTCAGGGCTGGCCCAGCAGTCATTTCACTTAATTTAGGAACTGTTCTGGGACTACTTTTCTCAAGGCTGARAGCATTAACTTGTAATGCTTCAGTTACAGGGGAAATATGATACAGTACATCCGAACCCATGAGCCACAGGAATCACGCTCCTAAYGGCACAGTTCAGAGTTCCTCGGTATTTCCATGTTTTCTGTTCAAAGTTTAAAAATCCCTTTCAAGCTTAGCTTGTCAGAACATCACATCAATCTGCAAAACCCTGCCTGGCTCTAACAGAGCAAAGATTCCAACAGCCCCTTCCTCTGTACCTCAGCCTCTCCTTTCTATAGCACRTTGAACCTGCTAAACCTCATGTATTGCAGGGAGAGGGAGAGCATCCCAAAAGAGATCTCCATCCTGCTCACTGCCCATACACATTCAAACAACAATTTTGCTGRTAACTCCATAAAATCCATAGCAAAATCTGTACATCTTATTAGGTGAAACCCATGAGCAGCCTGGGCAGGTGATGCTGTGAAGGCAAATCAAACCTACCTGCACTTGCAGATGCGCTCCTGGAACAGCTCCGTGCCGCCAGAGGGGCTGTAGGAGACACAGCTGGATGGAGATTTTCCAAGGCMTTTCTCCTCTTCCCTGCTGAGCTGTGCTTGGGGCTGGGCAGTGCCTGGCACCTCTGGGTGCCCATTGCTCAGAGCTTTCCTGCCAGCCCAGTGGGACCTGGTGCTGCAGGGAGCAGGAGCTGGGCACACGGTGGGGTAGCGTCTCACGGTCATGGCAGCATCTGAGAAGGAAGGGAAAACATGCAGAGCTAGAAACAACACTAATCCTACTAATAATGATAATTAGGATATTCTCAATGTGTTTTTGGAGAGTGACTTTTACATGGGCAAATAGTGATACAACAAGGCGGAACAGTTTTAAACTAAAAGAGGAGATTACACTTTAGGAGGAAATTCTTTATGGTGATGGTGGAGAGACACTGGGACAGGTTGTCAAGAGAAGTTGTGGATGCCCCATCCCTGGAAATATTCAAGGCCAGGATGGATGAGTTTGAGCAACCTGGTCTRGTGGAAGGTGTCCCTGTCCAAGGCAGGGGTGCTTGAAATAGATGTTTAAGGTCCCTTCCAACCCCAATTAATCTGCCATTCTATATTTAATCACTTTTTGGGGCTCAAAAAYATTTTGATATGAGGTGAAGCCGAGCAGCAGAGGAGGCCAGAAAACCCTTTTAGGTACCACCCTTTCCCCTAGAAGGCAGCTGGAGAGGAAGAGTCGCAGGGTTAGGAAGCACTTTGTACAGCTTTCCCCCTTGCCAAAAGACCAGGGAGATATTCCCAAGCTGACAACACCCACAGGCACCACAGCCCCTGTGTGAGGCCTTCAGTCTGGCACCCTGGCCTGGGTCAGTGGGGTTGGCATCAGGCATTATTCCTTCACACAGATGTGTTCCCAGGACAGCTTGAGGGGCCGTTTCTCCAATAATTCTCACCAAGCTACATTTTGCTCTAATGCCTGCTTCATTCAATCCCCCAGAAGTCCCAACCAGACTTCTATAACTGAGGAATATTTCCACTTATCTCCTCTGATAAAATTGTGAAAAAAATGCATTCCATTCCAGATATTGATCCCTCTCTGCCTCAGCAGGAGCTAACTGTGTTTTCAGCAAAAATAAACCGCACATCTGGCGTGATGCATGCAGCCAACCCATCATTATTTGTTATTATTTGTGGCRTTTTTCACATCTTTTACTAAGGCGAGATGGGTTATGGCATTTTTACARCTGTTGGCACATTTTTGCTTGGAACAGAGTGGAAAGGCACGTGAAAGAGGGTCCATGCCTGTGAAAATCAAAGCAGTAAATCAAATTCTGCCTAAGCAAACAGAACTCTGACTTGAATCCTTTGTTTGAGCAGTGGCAGAATACTCCACTAAGTTCAGCCGGGGGGATGCACCCTCAAAAACCCAGAGCAAAACAGCGATGGTGGGGAGCACAGAATGAGGCCGGGAATGCAGAATTACCCAGCCAGCGAGCGGCTCATGCCCATTCCCTGCGGGCAGGGATGGCACATCCTGCACGGACAGCCCCGGACAGCCCCGGACAGCCGCAGCCATCGGTACCTGTCAGCTCCCCGTGCTCCGGAGCGGCCGCGGTCCATCCCGGAGGGGATGTCGGAGATGCCGG
>NW_026623305.1:418067-432373 GCF_030028575.1 Malurus melanocephalus
GGGGATGTCGGGGATGTCGGGGATGCCGGGGGTGCCGGGGATGCAGGGGATGTCGGGGATGTCGGGGATGCCGGGGGTGCCGGGGGTGCCGCCGCTCCGTCCCCGCCGCTGTCCCCGCTCCTCGCAGCGCTGTCCCCATCTCTCCGTGCCGCCCCTCTCTCCGCCGGCACAGCCCTCTGCCCGCAGCCCTGCAGCTCTCCCTTCAGGGCTCTGTTTTCCCTCTCCAGCTTGTTGATTTGGGAGCGCATCTTGCGGATGAGCTGCAGGAGGTGCGCGTTGCCCTCCATGCTGCCCCGCGGAGATGCTCCTGGGCCGGGCACACGGAGCCCTTAAAAGCCGCTGGACAATGGGAATCCCTCCCCGCACGGCCCGGTCAGCTCTGGGAGAGCTGCTCCGAGCTGTCAAGTTGCTAAGACAGGGCCATGATTTATTTATTGGGGGCTCGCGTTTCAGAGCGGAGCTGGCCTCTCCCCGCCGCACAAATCTCTGCACCGGCGAAAAGCCGCCAGCCCCTCGCTCGCCCCTTGGTTTAKCTCCAAAAACGGAGCCCATTTCCTTTGGTTTGCCCAAAAAGGCCGGTGGTCAYCTCCACAGCACACAGGGAGGGTGCCCTTTGCCTGGCAGCAGTTAATCTCTCCCTTAACACAGGGACAATTACACTTCTTGCTCTGTGCATCTGGAATTTCAATGCCAGAATTAGCACTTTCTGGCAGGAAAATGACGTTTCTAAATGAAAGTTGATACGGTACAAGAAACCCACTATTAGCAACACATACTGTGAGGGATGAGTGATGCCCCAAAGCTCTCCTGGAAGGCTGCAGCAGAGCCTGGCCCTCTCTGGGCACCCAGGGAGGCTCGCTGGAGTGGAGAGCCTGCTCCAGCATCCCAGGAGTGTAACGAGAGACAGACCAGGCATGATTCTTGCATCAGCAAGAGAAACACAATCCCCTGTGCTTCTCTCATCACCTAAAGCCGTCTTTCTGCTGGCAGGAAGAGGCAAAAGCCTGTGGAGCAGCCCTTCACAGTCTCCAAAACCTCCTTCAAAATACAGAACTGAGAATGCCACAGGGAAATAATTTAACACACCTTTAACTTGGAGGCCATTCTCTTCTCAATAGCTCAGCAGTGACTCAGGAATATCTGAGAGGGGAAAGAAAGGCTTTTCAGCTGTGTGCATTTCCCCACTCTGCTGCTGGAGAAGAAAAGGAAAGCTGTTGTGAGATGCTTCAAACACGAGATGACTCAGTTTTATTTTTTCCAGACGTGTCAGACGGGCTGTGTGAGGCTGCTGCACCTCCAGTTACTGGGAAATTGAGCACAAACTGCTGGAATTCAGACAAAAGCAGGGATGGAAGTGAGGGCTTTTGCCCAGGGGCATGTCCCCCTGTGGGCATTGCTTCCCAAATCATCAAAAAGTGCTTCCCAAGGGCAAAATGGTTCCCATGGGGCACACTGTGCTCGCTGCCCCGCTGMCCAAGAGCCACAAGCCATGCCTAGCAGGGACAGTGGCACTGGCTGCAGGAATACACACCTGTGCTGATTCTTCCAGGGACACAGGCACAAGGCTGGGCACTTGGAGCCACAAGAGCCACTGGCAGTCCTGCTGTCACCTCCTGGGAACYTCTCCAGGGAGCTGTGCATGGTTCAGGATGCATGCAGAGAGGTGAAATGAATGTGCATTTGGTTTGGGCTTGGACCCAGGCTTAAAGAACAGTGTAGGTGTCCCTGTGCTGGGGACAGYGTGGAGGGGACATTATGGGTGTAACTTGGGCACTGCAGCAGTGACAGCACCCATGTGTAATTATAATTATAATTATCACTGCTGATCCCACAGCTGGTGGGTTTGGCTGGGAAGGGACATTCACCACTCAGCAATTGGCTTACCCCAGCCATAGCTGGAGACATCTGCCCCTCTGATCCCATGCCTGCTGCTCCTCTGGAACCAGACTGGAGCAGGCACAGACCTTTCCATGCACCAGAAACGTCTGAGGAAATGATTTTTGTCTTGTAACCTCACACAGCTGCTCCTGCTGCAATTCCTGCCCACGGATGGATGGGCAGGGGGCCAGATGAGTCAGGAATTCTGGACAATGAAATCCTGGCAGAGCTGACCAACGTGTTCCTGCGAGCAGAAAGGGCTCTGTGCACCCAACCCAGACATCTGCTCACCCTGCCAGCCCCTGGATGCTGCTGCTCTGCCTGCCATGGGTGGGCGACCTGCTGGGTGCCCCTGAGCCAGGGCACACATTCAGGCTGCAGATTGTCCTGGCTGTACCTTCAGCGTGTCCTGAGCCCACTGCAGACACCTACAGCTGTGTGGCTTTTGTTAAAAAGCACTTTGACTTCAAGTCTTTTTGCAGAAAGGGCAATTTCTCACACCTGAGGTCCTTTGGCAAGTTGTGCCTAGTACAATACCGACCTGGGTAAAATCGTTTTCACCCTCAGTCATATCCAAAGCTCTCTGAGTTTCTGTCAGCTGCTCGAGGAGCCCCATAGCAATATCTCTGTGTGTCTGCTGGTGCGTGTGCTGTGTCTCTTGGTGTACAAACTGCACACCAAACAGCTCTGCAGTAGAAACGCTGTAGATAAAACACAGGAAGCTTGTGGAGCATCTCCATCCAAAACCACGGGGAGCTCAGCTCTGTTTGTGCCCCTGCCCAGCAGGATGTGCAGGAGCTGTGTGTGCACGGCTGCTGCAGGGGCTCCCTGGGGAAGGGCTGCACTGAGAGCAGCCAAGGGACAGTGTGTGACAACTGCCACCAGCAGAGAACCTGCACAGCCACCGCTGCTGCTGAGCACTTGCTGGAGCTGTCTCRTTTGCCAAATCCTTCTTGCTCCCCTGAGCTTCGAGAGACTAAAAAAAATCAAAAAGGACTGCACTGCTACTCTAGTATGGTGATTTTTTTTTTTTTTCAGCATATCACAACGTTTTGTCCTGGAAAATCCACCATCAGCGGGTGTGTGGGTATTTTCTATGACGCTGCAGCTGGAGGTGTGTCCTGCCTCCCAGTGCAAAAACACAGAGCTCCCATCTCTGGGGCTAAACCTGAGCATTCTCACTGCAAGGACATCACTGTGCCCTGAATCCTGGCTTGATTTCTGACTTTGACATGTTTTATGTGGTGCAAAAGAGCTTAATTATCTTCTGTATCTGGATGTACGACTTAAGGAGGTAAAAAAAGAATATTTCAGTGGATTTAAAAATTAACAAAAAAATTTTTTATGTGCTGATTCTATTTTGCTGACCTAGTTCTGATCATTTTCCTTCTATACATCTGAAAGGACTGAACAGGTTTAATGTCCAAATTTGATCCCATATTGGCATTCTCCCAGTGGCTTCTCCATTTTAATGGTAAAGTAAGAGGTAAAGAGTAAATTTAGGAAGCAAATTTATATTTTTCAATTTTCATTTCTTCCCTTTTATTTTTTTCAAAGCTGAGAGCTTCAGACCTTTATGCATTTAAATTTTCCCTGTGTTGTACTTGGCCTATCCTGTTGCCTGAGGCTCAGCAGCAGGTTTAATATCAATGCTCAACTTGAATGTATTTTCTTCTGAGCACTCAAATAACAACTTGAATGCAGTGGGACATGCACCATGGTCTGCAMAGGCCTTGCTCACCTGAGCCCAGCATGGTGGCAGCCACATCRGTGTCCCCACAGCGGCTGCTGTGCCAGGCCAGGTCACATATTTGAATGGATTTAATCTGCAAATGAATGGATTTCATCTGCCACGTACAGAAATGAGTCCTTCTTATGAGGAAAGGATCTGACAGAGTAGATTTTGCAGCAGAAATTGGAAATGTTCTAATAATCAGACAAATGGTGCAGCCTCTCCAGTTTGCTGGTCATGTCTGTGTTTAACAGTTCCCTGAGTTTTCCTGGCCATGCACTCCCAGGAAGGGTGCTGCTCCCAGCCCCAGCCCCAGCCCATGGTCACCCACCCAAGGGGTCCATCCATCCCTGCAGGGCCCCTGCTCTTTTCTCGGGCTGTTCTGGGCTCCTGTCAGAGCTGAGCTCCCACAGTGGAGGCAGGTACAGRAGCTCGTTCCAATTCCTGCAGCAGTGCCTCAGGCTTTCACCMRGGCAATCAGCTAATTATTCACTGAYGAGACTCATTACAGGCTGTTTGGAGCACCCCAGTTCCAGCTGAGGGAATACCTCCCCGTCCTCTGAGCTGGCACCACAAACAGAGGAACCTGGAGGCCCATTTGGTGCATTCCCACAGCTACAAATGCTGGAAAATACCCACTTTCTTATTCTGAAAAGAGTGACTTTGGGTCTCATGTATTGCACAGCTAAAACCTGCTATTCCTACCCCTGTCTGAAGGACAAGGCTGAGCTGGTGTTGGTTCCCTCGGGTGGGAGCACTGCCCAAGGTGGGCACAGGGCGCTCCTGCATCCCTGGCCAGGCTGAGCCACCTCCCGAATGCCACCCGTGTGTCACACACCGGGAACAGCGCCCGGCACTGGGTACAAAGCTCCCTTTGAACACTGCCGGACATCACCTTCAGCAGGTGGAGTGGAAATCACTCAGAGGATTGAGCCCAGGAAGGGAATTWCAGCTCTGCAGGAATGCTGTGTCCTTGACAGTGAAGGGAAATGGGAGTGTGACAGCAGCACGAGTGGGACGGGGACATGGGGACAGGGACAGGGGCTGCCCTGGGGCACGGGACCGAGCAGCACGGGGAGGGCAGAGCCCGGGGATCGCTGCCCAGCCTCACAGCTAGCCGGGAGTGAGAGATGCCAACCTGGCAGCGTTCTCCGCCTCAGTGAGACCTGGCCTTTCTCCCGAGTGATGAATCGCKGCTTTCCGAGCGCGGAGAGCGGGCACAGCGAGMGAGAGAGCTGCTCCCACAAACACARCACCGCGGCGAAAATCAACCATATGGGTAAAGCATTCTCGGGTTTCAACATCTCGTTAGGCAGTGATGGCACAGAGTTATCTGATTAGTCTGTTAAAAGGTAATTGTTTAACTTATTAACGTCTGTTAAACAATTTTTTTTTGTTTTGCAGGGACCGTTTGCTTGACTGCGCCTTAACTCCCGCGTGTATGCAGAAAATCCCACAGGAGCCCTGTTAAAAGCAGCTTTGATTCTGAGCATTCAGGGCTTCTGAAAGGGGTCTGAATTCCAGCAGGGGATGCTCAACACTTTTGAAAAACAAGGCTTAACCTGAAAATGGGAAATGGAAACATCGAGATACACGAGTCACATCTGAAAAGCTCGGCTCCGCTTTTGGACTGGGCTGGCATGAAGCAAGGCTGCAGAAACGTTTCAAACTTGTAAGAGGGCACTTCGGGTCTCCGTGTTGCATTTCCAAGGCTCTGGTCTCTGTCCCTTTAAATGGATCCTCAAGTTAGCGTGGAATAATCAGAATCAGCCTCCTTTATGCCAGCCCCCTGCAAGCACAGCATATGGTACAGAATACAAACCCATGCCTCATGCGAGAGAATCTTTATGCTCAGCTGGAGATTTCATAATGAGGAGCTTGCAACTGGGCCCAAAGTTACCTGMACAGAGATTGCTTTCAAATTAAAACAAGCCCTCACTCGTGGGAGAGAGCCTCATGATTACAGAGCAGCCCCAAGCACAAAATCCATCCTAAATTCAAAATTATTGTTATTACTATCTCTTACTCAACTTTCTTTTCTCAAGCAAAACGCGGCATATAAAATGTGAGTATGTCTGAATCTCTGTAGCTATAAGGAATCCCAGCAGAGGCAATCTGTGCAAAGACATCCAAACCCTGACTGAGAACTATGAGGAGCACCACATGGCATTTGCAGGTCACAAAAACATATCACAGGGAGAGTAACACCCTCACTCATAATAAAAAATGAGTGATTATGGCTAACTGAAGCAGCAGATGGGGAGCACAGCTAAAAATGCACACCAAAAATGCAGCTTCTATAAACTGGGGGGGTAATTAATAGGAAAAAGGGAAACATGCTGCACTTCAGGTGGAAATGTTTATACTGAGAGTTAAAGATGCTGCAGTGAGTAATGAAAAACTTCAACAATCTGGCCASAGATGTCASTAATTTAGATTGCACTTTTGCATTACTGTGAATTTTCTAGACATACCTSTACATTGTCAGCTCAATGAAACATTACAAACAAGCACACACATTTCTCCTGTAGGCTACAACTCCCGGCYTGAAGGACACTCACTGGCCTCACTGCCACCTTGCTGTGCCTCAGAGATGCTCTTGAGGGCACGGGACATGCYCAGGGTGGATCCCAAACCTCTGTTGGGGATGGCTTCCCTTTCTGGCCATGAGCCAGAACTGCCTGGGTGCCATTGTTTTATCCTGGTGAGGTTATAATGTGAAAYACACACACCCTTTTGGGCTAGCAGCCTGTCCAAGGTGAGCTCTTTACCATTTTGCCTTAAAACCACTCAATTCTCCCYTGGCCTGGTAATCTCCATGTGTGGCAGCCTTCCCCTAACACTGCTGTTCACTGTGCTTTTACTTTTTCCCATCTCCAAGTACTCCAACACATGCCTGGGAGGTAGGAAAGTTACTTGATATTTTCCATAGCTAATATTTCACCAAGGAACTGTGCTGGACTTTCCTTGAAAAGMATAATAATGTTCTCATTTCCTCCCSCAGCCACCCAGCGAGCTGACAGCTGCCCAGAGCTGCTCTCTGCGGACTGCAAACAAAAACATGCTGGAAAGGCAAGTGGAGGGAGAGCTTTGGGCACCCAGGCTGGGGTCTGCATCCTCTGCCCTGGCCAGGAGCCCACCCTGGTCTGTCTCAGCCCCCGTGGGAGCTGCTGTGGAGGGACCAGCCTGGTTTGGAACAAACTCTGCACATCCCCGATTCAAGTAATTCTGAAACAAAAGCATCAGGCTGGCATTTCTCCACATTTCCCCTGCTTTTTCCAACTTAAATTAGTTCTTCTGTTCAGTTTTAACTAGCAAATAATTTCACTTGTGTTTCCCAGTAAGAGGACTCTGTGTTTGAAGTACAGGAGAGATCAACCAACCTTAAAAGAGGCAGTGGAGAAGAGCTGTGTGAATGACTACACATCCTTCCATTTCTGAGTATTATCCAAAAAAAAACCCAAAAAATTCCTGTTCAAATTAATATTATGTTGCCAGTATAACTTCTCTCCAGTTAATGTTAATATATAATTAGCCTGTAAGGAATGATTTCTATTAAACATTTAATACATCTCCCTCTAATTGAAATTTAAGCCTTTGGTTGTGGTTGGGTGTCACTAAAGATGTGATTAAACATAAAATATGTATAACACTTAACTCCTTTTGGGATGTTGAGATAGCTTCCACTAAGTAACAAACATGAATAATTTCTTTTGCAGTCTGAAAAGTTTTTAAAGAAGCTCAGTTTGAGTCTGGCACAGGCAGATCTCCTTCCTCGGATGAAAGGGAATCTTTCACCAKCTTTGCCTACAGCAGCAGAGGATGAGCCTTCTCCAGCTGGAGGAAAAGGTGTAGGAGTACACTGGGGAATAATTCACTGGAGAAAACCTCAACTCCAAGAACAGCCAAGCATGATCTTGTGGCTGCCCTAGACAAAAGGAGTCCCAAAGGGGAGCTTTCAGCAGAAAAAAAACCAGGTGCAGACCTCATGTAATGCTATGAGTTTAAAAAGCAGCAATKGTAGGAAGAGCCTTTCCCTACAGCATCATGGGCAGGGTGGGTGTGGGATTCAGAGCTACACCTCTGACTGCTGAATGTTATCATGGTCAAGGGCCAAACCCCATCCTTGTAACCATCCTACACCCTCACGAGTCCTGCATTTCCTTTATCCTCTCCCCTCAAATGCTGGGACCATCCATGGTTTAATGCTTTGTTTTCTCTCCCTGCTGCAGCCTCGGTTCAAAGCTAATGTTTGTGCTAATTGCTTTCACCCAGCTACGTTTAAATTGTGTGAACACAGCAGGAGGGGAAGAACCATCTGGAGCACGGACTCAGCTACTCTCAAGCCTGAGCATCTCTAACACCAGCAATAAGGCAAGCCCAGAATACACGGGCTCTTTTCAAGCCCCAGAGGAGGCTGCAGAGCTGGCTGCTTAAAATAAAACAAACCCCACAGCCCTTACACATGAAACTCGTTTTATGTGCAAGCCATTGAGAAAACAATCCAGGGACTTCCTCACCTCTGCTTTACAGAGCACAGCYTGGCTTCAGCCCAGCCTGCAACATTCCCTCGTTCTGCAATCTAGCTATTCCCAAAGATGGCCAACARCAGATGCAGTTGCTCATTTCCTGTGAACATTAATTAGAAACACTCAGTGTCCAGATCACCTTGATGGCTTCCAAAGTACCCATCCATAAACACAAATCATCATAAACACGAAATGAGTCCAGGGAGACCAACAAACCAAGGGACGAGAGGACTCTGTGCTCACTCACCTCTCCRTGTGGCACAGTCCTGCTGCCACCACTGGCTCCTCCCATACATATATATGTAGATATAGACATATAAACAGCAGGTAAAACTTCACCTGCCACTACATACACAGTTAAGCAAGTTAAAATTCATACCAGACATCATTCCTTTCAGTAGACCACTGGTTTTGCAGAGTGCAGTGTCCGAAGAGCAGAGCTGGGCATGGTGAGGTGAGGATGAGGAGGGCTCAGCTCTGCCCAGTGTGTTCTGGTGCTGCTGTGCAGTGCCCAGCTCAGAGCCTGAGCCCTTGCCAAGCCCCAGGTGAGGATGAGGAGGGCTCAGCTCTGCCCAGTGTGTTCTGGTGCTGCTGTGCAGTGCCCAGCTCAGAGCTGAGCCCTTCCCAAACCCAWGTGAGGATGAGGAGGGCTCAGCTCTGCCCAGTGTGTGCTGGTGCTGCTGTGCAGTGCCCAGCTCAGAGCTGAGCCCTTGCCAAGCCCCAGGTGAGGCTCAGGCTGTCGCAGCACTAACTCTGGAGCAGGGTCATCCCAAAGCATGGTGTGCCTGTCCCAAACACTGCCCTCCTTCCCCCACCAGGCCAGGACACTGAGGGGGTTTCAAACCTTAGCAAAGGATTCTGGAAAGCTCCTGATCTGCTGAGTGAGCCAGCAGCAAGCTCCAGCAGCACCTGCAAGCAGGAAGAGGCTGGATGACGGCAGCTCTGCCTGGCACATAGAGATGGGGGGAATTCGGAGGCCACCCTTGGCACCACCGGGCCAGGCTGCAGCTCCAGCTGAGAGGCACCAGTCGTGAATTTGGGGTGTTATGAGAAGGGATAGGGGGGCAGAATGAGGCAAAACACTGGAAAATTCCTCCTGGTACCTCCAGGTAAAGAGACACAGYTCTGGGCTCTGTCCTGGACAAACCTGTGGAGGCCTTGGGGAATCACCAGAGTTTCTCCAGGGAAAATGAGCTGAGCAGAAAAAAACAGCTTAGCAGAACTGGGGGGACTGTGCACAGGAAAGAACAACGGTGGCACACGTGAGCAGGGACTCCTGAAAACACGGATTTTCTATGGATGGGTGTGAAGGAGAATGGGAACTTCTGAGATTAAAGGGAACACCTCAGAGGAGGCAGACTCACTCCCCTTTATCCCCACACGATGCAGAAACTGAAACAAACGTCTCACTGAAGGCACACGGTTTCCCAGCATGCCCCGAGCAAAATCTGGGACTATGAACTTCAAAGGGAAATCAGAGTTTTYTTGGCCTCAAGCAGAACAACACCAAGCCTGTTTCTCGTGGTGACTTCAGTCTGGGGTGGTGGAGAGAAGCCAAAGCCACGTTGTGCAGATGGTCACAAGGGTCCCTGTCAGAGCCTTAACATGACACACAGCGGGATGCTGGAGGCATCCTGACCTCCACCACTCTGGACAGAGCTGTCATGGGAATGAACCAATGCACAGACCTTCAAAGAGAGAATTTTATGGACGCTTTTGTACACATACACAAATATTTTAATATCATGGTAACTGAAATGTTATCCATATTCTTAGTACTGTCATAATTAACTAAAAAGATATTTTTTTAAATTTTGTAAAAATGACATATTTTACACATCTTCTATTTACAATTGCAATATGCTTAAATGTTATAAAACATCCACTCTGACCTTTAAAATATATGTATACTAGGACTTAGTATTAGATATATTATAATTTATAGCAAACTTAGGGTTTGCTGTGTACCTATGTGTTCAATGGGAGCTTCATAATCAGCCTGGCTTAATAAAGGCTGCTCAAACCCCGAAATTGACAACAAAAACAAAACAAAACAAAACAAAACAAAAACAAAAACAAAAACAAAAAAAAGAGAAAGGGAATGTGCAAATATTGGGGCAGGCAAAAATATAAAAAAACCCTCAAGCTTGCATTTTTTAAAAATAACACCGTGAGGACTTCCAATAAATTAAAATCTTAACCCTCAAACCCTTTTCCTGGTATTGTCCATGATCAACTCCATTTTCAGTCCTATTAATCTAAAAGGAAAAAAATACCCCAAAAACCAGAGAACAAACGCCGCCCCAGCCACCAGATCTTCCTGAGGCCACGTGTGTCCCACGCTGCAGTCAGACATCGGGGTTTGCTGGGGTGGCTGCTGCTGGCACGGAGGAGCTGGCTCTATGGATGACTCGGGAGTACGTGCGCTCCATCCCTGGATGCTTTGCTGAGTCCTCCTTGTACGCAATCTTTTCAGAAAAAAAAGAAAAAAAAGTAAGAACAGTGAGAGGGATCTGAATAGCTTGGTATCTGAAGTGTCCACTGTCTAAGTAAGGGCTTCCCAATTTTTAATTGTTACGCAATGATGCCAAGGATCCTGCAGCACCAGCAGTGGGAGAGAAACCCCTCCCCTTCCCAAATCTGCGGGTGTACCCCAACAGCAGCCCCAGCTGTGCTTGGCCAGGGCTGCAGCTCAGCCACACCTCAGCTGTCCCCTGGGCTGAGGCCACCATCAGCTCCAGGGGCTCTGGAAGGAKCTGCTCTCCCACCGTGGGCTGCAGGAAGAGCACAGGGACTCAGACACCTCCACACTGCCACTTTTGCTACCATTGGCACTTGCTTTTGCTTTAGGGGGCTCTTGTCGAGCTTGGCCTCCCCAAAGTTCCCAACTAGGATCCTACAGAACAGGSCTCTCCAGACTGCTCATGGACAACACATCACACATAGTCCTCAGACCTTTCTTTTTGACTCCTGAGAAGGGAGTCATTAGACATGAAACTAAACAAACACACCCAGCAGAAAAACCAGCAAGTGAAGGAAGTACATGACATTAAAAGAAAAAATAGATGTAAGAAAAATGAACATACCACTTTTGGCTATAGTATTGAGGGAAATGTTAGACAGGGAAGAAGAGAAGCTGTATAAGCAAGGACCATGACAGAGCTGTCAGAAAAGAAAAACAAAACAAAACAAAAAAAAGAGAAAAACATATGGTGATGAAAAAGTCACTGTCAGTAGGTGAGAAACAAAACTCTCTTGAATACAACAATGGGAAAGATGGCAAATTGTACTGCAGTAAAGCACATGGAACAGATGCAAGAGAGCCTCAAGCYTTCCAACTGTGAGATAAATATTTCAGCCACAGTTCATGGCATGTGATTTCTCTGAGGCAATACTCTGCTCAGCAGAAGGGAGTTCATGAGTTCACTGCAAGAGTAGAGTGTTCTCAAAACCCCACACTGCCCAGAAAATAGGGCTGCCACTTTTTTAGGTTCCCCCAAAGGACAGCAAGTGGGAGACTGTTTTCAGGGTGGACTTTAAAAAGGAGATGATTTTGGTAAAACAGATATAAGAATTTAACAGAAGTCTCCAAATGTTTTCTGAATGCTGAAGCTCTTGGGYTGCCCATGCCTTGTTTGAGCTGGCCATCCGTTTTCCATCCCTGTGGGGAGCAGGGGTTCACACAAGATACATGGTGCTGCCCATGCACACTGACTAGATGGCCAAAATAATTCCTTGGAAGATGCATGAATACTGATTAATAAATAATACCCTTAACATTTACATACTTAATGTAACAGTGATAAATATATAAAATCACTGGAATGCTTGAGGTTCACACATCTTTATACACCTGAACAGGATGGGCTGACGACTCCCAGAACTGCAGCCACCCCTGAGCTCGACCCCACCTGGCAGACACCAGACCTTCAAGCAATCAGGAGCTTTACACCCAGGGAAAACCTCACTCAATTCCACACTAAGTACAACAATGGGCAAAAAATTCAGGTCAGTCCTTATTCTCCTCATGTGAAGATGAATAACACAGCATGGGGCAATGGAGTGCCAGTTAGACACTTCTGTGAGATGGCACCACCGATACCAGAGTTAAACCAAGTAACTCTGCACCAACAGTGCCTTTGGGTGCTACAGCCCTGGAAATGCAGCACAACTGCTAGAGAGGAGCTGTTTATCAGATGCAATCTAAGGTGGCCTACACAAAAGCATGCAGAGATATAATTAAACATGGTTTAATTAGCACTGCAGTATGCAGAATCGCTCAATATTTGATTGAAACAGAAAACATTAAAGAAAAAAATCTGCCTGGACACAGCAGTAGAATAGCTGCAAGTGTGCACTGGAGTCCCATTCGGAATTTTGGGATGCAGYTCATATAATGTATCCATGCATGCTCATCCTTCTGAAGCTGCTAAAAGACACAGCATCTATTGTGACAGTGTACTCAAATTAAAAAAATAAAGAAAAACCTTTCCCTGAAAGATGAATATAAATAGAAACGATAAAAATACCTCCTGTGGTTATAAGCTACATCTKAATAGCAATTTACTGTTTTAATTAAATACATCATAGCTATAAGGGCAAAGCAAGTGAAGCATAAAACACTGGACTATCTTTCTACACCTCTAAACCCCAGTCAGCATTTGGCCTCTCAAGCATTCAGCTTTTCAATATGCAGCAAGGCAGGCAGAAGACAGATCTTTGTTGATCAGATTCACTATATAGAATATATACCTGTATTAAAAAAAAAGGAAGAAACAGAAACCAAAACCAAAAAGTGAACTGTTTTCTCAGTGACTATTGCATTGCAAGGTATTACTTCTGGTATTTTGCTCTATAGCTTCATTTATTACTGGAAGACACAAYTAGCCACCCTCATTGAGCCCAACCAGTACCAAAATAGGTGTTCTGACCTGTTCATTCATAACTACAGAGAGCTCGCTGAGCATGTCCTTGTAATGAGACTTCATCTCTCCCTGATACTCAAATTGGTCCTCCTTAATGAGGCGTTCGTTGACATCGAGAGCATGTCCACAGGCTTCAGCAAACTGCCTGCAAGCACAGAACCACAAAAAMCAAAAAACYGATGATACAATAATTTTGTAGYAATGAGCAAAAATATCTGTCTCTAYATATACACACACAATGCTGGATCTCTCCTCCCCTTTGCAAACTGCACCTTGTCAGAAGTGATTTTCAGAAATCATTCTTGGATCAAAAGGAATGTGTTCTACTAGGGTAGCCCAAAACTCCAGTAAATGTATCTTAGGAATGACTTGCAAGATATGGTAAATGCAGATGTAAAATTAGGCAGGTTTGAATCAGCCTGATTTCCTGTCTCACCTGCCTGTGCCATGCAGAGTGTCCTATGTGCTGTGCAGGGGTGAAAACCCTAAAATTAATATTTACCTGAAGATTTCCTTCAGCAGCTTAACTTGATTATCAGGGTACCTCTTAGCATTTGTCTCTTCAAGGAAAGCTCGAGCATAGGCCATTGGTCCAGCATTCACCTGGGTGGAAAATACACAGCTTTGGTTCAGAGAAAAGCCATTTATTGCATTTCTTTTGTGTTCCAGGGCTTGGAGAGTGGCCTCAGGTAACCTAGCCTGTGWCAAGAACATCACCTCACTGCTGCTGTCACCAGGATGGAAGCTGAGGAGTTTTACTGAGGAAAGAGGAGTTCAACCTCATACAAGCTGCAGATCTGTGCTGGCCTTTCAGAGCCCTCAGCTAGCCAATATCCAGATAGCTACAGGCTTGTTTGAAGACATTTCCATGAGACCACCAGGAATACACGTGCCTTTCACAATCCCAACTTTCCTAAATAGGAAATGACAAAGCCAACTGTAGCAAAACTCCCTCTAAATAATCTGCTTGCACGTGGTGGGCCATATTTTCAAGTGGTATGTGGTGGTCTTGTTGGAAAGGTCTTCATTTTTATTTAGAGTAAACTTGACTGAAATAATTTCATTAGCATATAAATCCTGCAGTCCTCAAAGCCAGTGGAAAACTTTCTATTCCGGAGTGGGTTTAGAGTGGGGTCTAACAGCACTGGAATACAAGATATGCCAAAGAAAAAAAATGCCTGGAATTATGAAAATCAGAATAAAAATTTAAGTAGATGCATTGAAAAAAAAAAAAAAAAAAAA
>NW_026623305.1:432395-438241 GCF_030028575.1 Malurus melanocephalus
AAAAAAAAAAAAAAAAAAAAAAAAAAAAAAGAGAAAAAAGGCAGCAAATTGTCATTACCTTGACACTGACACTTCCTTGGAGCTTAAGTTGCAGTCGGATCATGTCCACTTCTTCCATTGTGCAAAGCTGGTTGAGCTCTGAGACCTTTTTGGACATCTCATCAATGGCCACTTCGATGGGGTTCAGCTCTGTGCTGGTTTGGCTTATGACCTGGATCCGCTTCTTGACGTAGGGAAACAAGTGACTGGCTGCTCGAGAGAGAGACACGGATCAGAGACCTCGCCCAACGTGGGGATTTAAGAAAGCAAAACCATTWCACCAAAGTATTAACTTTTGGCTTTGCCAATGTCTTTATCAATCCATAAAAATTAAGTTTTAATCACCAAATGAGTAGAAGAGACACAGCGGGTCCAAACTGAATTCTGATGTACCTGACACTGAAAGAACGCTTCCTTTTGAACTCATCAGTGTTTGAYACCAAGCTCTGTCATGTGCAAGTGGCAAAAAACTCTCACTGCTCAGATTTTAGAATTCACAGATTCCTTCTGAGTGAAAGCACCAAATTATAAGTTCACACTGAACTTKAGACAGCCCAAACCATCAAACATATTTCATGTTAGAGGCAGGAGCTTCTAGTYTAGCTGAATTGGGAAGTGTCCACTGTGCTGGTGTTTGTTGGGAYAGAGTTMATTKYCTTCAGAGTAGCTGGAACAGGGCTGTGCTTTGGATTTGTGSTGRAAACAGCCCTSAYAGCACAGGGATGTTGTGGTTATGGCTGGGCAGGGCTCACACCGCATCCAGACCTTTTCTGCTTCTCACCACACACCAGTGAGGAGCTGGGGGTGCAAGGGAGTGAGAGGGGACAGGAGCTGGGGGTGCACAGGGAGTGCCAGGACAGCTGACCCCAGCTGACCCAAGGGATTTTCCAGGCCATATGGTGTCATGCTCAGCATGYAGAGCTGAGGGAAGCAGGAGGAAAGTGGAGGGAGGGGCTCCTAATTCAGAGTGATGGTGTTTGTCTTCCCAAAACAGTTACACTTGATGGAGTCCCGTTTTCCTGGAGATGGCTGAACCTGCCTGCCCACGTTGAGTGAATGAACCCCTGGTTTTGCTTTGCTTGTTGTGCAGCTTGTGCTTTACCTATTGCACTGTCTTTACCTCAACCCCTGAGTATTTTCACTTTTACACTTCTGATTTTCCCCATCTCACTAGATGAGTGAGTGAGTGGCTGTGTGGGAATTAGCTGTCAGCTGAGGTTAAAGCAGGACACTCACCCACAGATGAACCTGSTGTTAAAACATCATCCTTAAAGCAGTGAGGAGGTACTTCTAACATTCAACCTAAATACTGCTATKGGAGCTGACAGAGGAATTATTCACCTTTAAAATTCTTTACCTCAAGTCAAGGCCTTTCTTAGATGTCAGGGAGTTTGGTAAAGGTACTGTTATAGTGCATTAAGTCTGATCTGAGCTAACACTCTTTCCTGATTGCCCTACATGCTTTGGAAGATCTTCCAAAGTCCATGCATGTCCTTCTCCACTAAGCATCTGCTTCCAGTCGGCTCAGACCTAAATAWGCTCCAGTTTTACAGGGTGTCTRCCTCATTGCAGAGYAGGAAASCCAGGGCTCCCAGAGCTGGAAGCASGARGCAGGGATGGCAGAGAGCCAGTGAGGCAAGGACTGCAGCCAGACTGTGCCTGCCCTTTGYCCAGCAGGCTCTGCTGCAGAGATGCTGTGCAGGTGCCACTCAGACACCCAAACACAACTGACTTCCACCGCTCCTGCAGTCACAGCAGAAGCCTTGCTYTGTTCTCAGACTAAAACAGCTTAAATGTACACAGGAAGCAAATAAAAATACATGACTTTATCAAACAGGAGTGGAAAAAAAAAGGAGAAAAAAAAAAGAAAGACCAGAAAATAATGTTTCCTTCAGTGAAAAGAACTGAGGTGAGGCAGGTGCCAAAGGGAAAAGCAGGGGAGAAGACGAGGTGATCGATTTCCCACCTAATGYCAAAGATGGAGCAAGGCTGAGAGCAGTGGGAGCTGATGACAGCATACAATAGCCCAGAAAAAAAAAAATTCTGCCAGAAGAGCAGCCCTCTCTGTTTGTGCCAGACAGACSATAACAGCTGCACTTTCAAGCCAGTGAAACTACCTGCTTCAATAYAGATCTCACAACACCTACTGCTGCTCCAGCACCTAAAAAAACACACACAAGCTATTCCTCCTTTTTTCTTCTTTCAAACAAAGCTGTGTCATATAACAAGACACCCTCAGACATTAGTGCCTCTTTCCTGACTTGCCAGAACAAAACTTTCAGGTAACTAYGCTTGCACTGTAAGCAGTTTTTGTCACTTTGTCCTTTGGGGAAAGTAGATGCACTGAAATTGGTGGGGAAYTGGATTTTCTGTCACTTGGGAGCCTTTGCTGTGAACATCAGCCTCTCTGCCAACGGCTGCCCATGAGAACAATGCCTCCAACTCAGACAGTTTCACACACATCCAAACTCAGACATGTCAAGTTTCAGTAGTAGTCTCACAAAGGATGCTTTTTAAAAGAGAGATTTCAATTATGATAAGGAGCTAAAAACTTCAGTTTAATATGACTCATTAAGAGCTCTAGTGTTTCTGACATTCCTGCCTTAAAACACAGATTGCAATCTTACCTCTAGCTTAAAAAAAATTTCTGTATAATCTTACTCCCATTTTGAACAAAAGTTCCTAGTTGCTAAGTTTTACTCATAGCAGAATGGACATCCTACTTGGTTTTTCTTTGACTTGTTTATTATATGCATATAAAAAAAAAAGGTTCTGAGTGCTAAGCTGCCTCCAGCAGAACCACTCCCAAGTTACATCACTGCAAGAACAGTGAAGATGTCAATTAATAGTAAAAATACATCAGCTGAATGAAAGTAACTATCCCTAAGAGGGTCAGCACGTCTGTAAGGAATCCCACTGCCCACACACTGAAAAGATGAGTTATCACCCTGCACAGCTGATGGATTTGAGCTGCCCTGGGGGCTCAGCAGGGCAGGGTGGGATGGAGCAGACGTACTGGTGAGGATGGTGCGCCTCTTGCACTGCTCCTCCACGCCGCCGTGCTTCTTCCCCGACAGCGTGAAGGGCGTCTCGAACACGAAGCGGTTGATGTTGTGGTGCATTTCAAAGTCGGTCTTTCGGTCCTCGGCCTCCTTCTCCTCAAAGAAAGGTGTCACATAGGTCACCTGGATGTAGGCATACTTGGGATCCAGGTCTTTGGGGTTCACCTGGGTAACAGCAGCAAACAGTAAAGTTATGGTTTAGTGTCATGAACTTCCAAGGCATCCATTACATTTTTGATGTATTTATTTATTTACAGCCATACAGATGAAAACTGACACTTCCAAATGTAATACTTGGATCATGGATGAATACAAGGATATTTAACCAAGAAAGCCCTAAGAAGAGCGGCATCTTTGAATATAGCCATTGGCAAAAGGGGATGAAAGCTAAAYGAGACAGGAAACCACCTGTTCCTGCACTGCAACAAACATCTGCCAGCTCATCACTGCTGTAACAGTGTCATTTCCATACAAGCCAGTGGCATTTCCATACAAGCTCCTGCCAGGCTTGTTTTAGTTATCAACATGGTTCCTAGTAGTTCACACCTACACTCAGATGAATTCCTTCAAAACACAGCCCTCAAAATGTGAACCATGTGCTCAGTCCTCTCCCTTGTGCAAAACCACGTCTTTCATACCTTGTTGGAATCCTGGATGATCTTCACATTATCTACTCCAAACTTGTCTGCATAAAGTTTCATCAGCCTTTGGGAGATCTCAGACAAGCCAGTTAATTTGGGTTCTTTATAGATATACTCTTTACCTTCCTCTTCTTCAAAAAAGCCCTGTTTGGAAAGAAACAGAAGGATACAGTGACTACAACAGACAGGGCAAAGCCTAAACAAGGTGCTTGTAGGAATTGAGGTTGCCTATATACCCACCAGAGCATCCAGTAGGCCACTTCCAGCACCTGAGTTAAAAGCTCACTTCTGTCCCCTCCTAGCAGACATGTGCCTAGGGGTCAGTGTTTACTGCAATCTGCAAAGTTACCCAGGAAAAGATCCCTACACATTTATTCATGTAAGGGACCAAGCTGCTTAAGGAGTTAAAGGGCTTTCTTGAAAATGCTGATGTGTCTGTGGTGGAAAAACCTTCATGGACTAAAAAACTAGGCATTTAAAATTCCTTAAATCTTAATAATTTGGTTCCATTAAGAGCTGTTTTCTGGACACTGAGCAGCACATCATCTCCAGTGCATGCTCTGGATGTGCAGGCACAGGCTGGGCACTGCTGCCCATGGCCATTCCCAGCACTGGGAACCAGCCTGCATCTCCTCAGGGCAGCTGAAAGGGATCTCTGGTGGCACCTTGAAAGGCCATATAGAATGGCAGCATTTCCACAGACAATAAGTAAATGAYTCATGATTTGAAAATAAAAATAAAAAAAGAGAGACATACAGACCATGTTCCTTTCCAAAAAAGGTAGAATCTTTAAAGTAATTATTTAGTACCCTGGATGGACTTGGCAGAGCTTTAATAAAAGGCTCCACTGAAGGACTGAACAYGAATCTGTCAGGCTGCAGAGGAAATTCCAGCCTCTGAAAATTAAMAGAGCATGGCATCACCTGCAGGTGAGAAACTCAACTGCTACAAGGTGAGCACCAAGGCTCCAGGAGAAGCTCTCCCAGCTGGGCAGAAAGCAGCAGGTGCCCCGTGAACAAGGACTGCATTCATCCCAATGCCACGAGCAGCACCAGCCCTCCTGTAGGATTTCAYGTGCAGTTTGGTGATGTGCACCACTGCAGCTGCACTCAAAGCCTCCTCCTTTCACCTCASTGCAAAGTGACCCAGAGCAAAACACCTGGAGCTGCAGGGATGGGGAAAGGCAGACAGCAGCAGTGATGCCAGACCCAAGGCCCTTTGAACTGCACAGGATGGGGCTTGGACAGCTAATTCTACAATCTGCCTAAGCCAACTGCCATCTGCAGAAAAACAGAGAAGCAGAAATTAATGAAGGCAAGAGATACCTCCAAAATCTCTTYGGAAAGGTTCTCATGCAAAATCCACCTTTTCATCTGGAAGACTATCTCAACTTTGCCCATAAAATTATTGACTAGGCAAATCTTCACAAAAAAATACAGAATTAAAATAAAATAAGCCATGAATTTCATTGCTTCCATAGGAGAAAAGCACTTAATCTTTATTTCAATTGGGATTACAAATATGTTCATCTCTGGCTTCTTCTTTAGTGAGGACAAGGGGCAAGAAAATTGTCTTTTAATTTGGCAAATGCCAGGCCTACTGTGGGCTGGAAACTAATGACTAACAGCTGCAACAGCAGCTCATCTGACAGCATCTCTRTCAGCCTCACAGTGACCTTCCAACACTGCATGATTTTTAACAACATTATCAATTAAATTCAATAGGTATAAGAAGAACTGAACTGGTAATTAGAGAAAAAATGTAGTGTTCCAAAGTTGACACCCTATAAACATCTACTGAGCTGGGCAGGCAACTGAGTTCCTATTGATTACACTGAGAAAAGATCTACAGGATCATAACMTGGTTTCTGATCTTGTTTCCACTTCAGCAAAACTGCTTTATGTGGGAAAACCTCTTTCGTTTGATGCAACCATACTCAAAAACACGACTTAGGATTGTTTCTGTCAAAAGACATCTGTTTTCTGTTACTCTTCAATGTTTTCAACAAAGCCCCTCATGTTTTCCAAATTAATCACATAGCAAGCTAGAATATAGTTTATGCTCTTAAACCCTGATTCTGTGCGTGTCTGCATGCTGGAATGCA
>NW_026623305.1:438301-537233 GCF_030028575.1 Malurus melanocephalus
TATAAAGTGTCAAATCTCTGCTGATGCTGCATGGCACACTGAGATGATATCTCTGGTAATCGTTTTACTTAAAAATACCTGAAAACAAACAGCTGACAGATTTAGTCTTATCTCTAATGCAAGAGACATAATTTTATTACATATTCCCTACAGTATTTTAGCTGACAAGTGACAAGCAGAAGTTAACTGTAAGCTATAAATAATCATGTCTGCCATATGCTATATGTCTGGCAAAGACTATTAAAAGTAAGATTAAATACTTTTCAGAAGCCAAATATCCTCCAATTTCAGGATTTYAAAATATTAAGCAGCCAAGGTTACATTATCGATGCATATCCCTGGATTATTTTCATCCTGGATGGTTTTGTCCTGCAAGGACAACACAGCCTTACAAATGAAAATTGTTACAGGGAGCAGCTGATGGTTGTGGAAGGCAGATGAACTCCTGGACAGCAGGTTGCTGGTTTCCACTGGGCTCTGATGTTCTGAGAGGCAAGTTGGGACCCAGGCCAACTCCCCARTCCCTGTGAGAGTTCTGATAAGGCCTTTCCTCCTCCCACACATCTCATGGATTGGCATCTCATGGATCTTTCTCTGTCTCCATCCAGCAAGATCTCCTCCCACAGGGAGTGTGATCCCCACCAAACTCTGCCCCCCAACCTCTACAGCTTCTYGCACACACAGAACAAATCCTCAGCTCTTCCTTTGCCTGACACTGCTCTGAAAAACAGGTCTTGAATGTCTTTGCTTATTAGCACARTGTGAGTGCTCAGCTATTCCATGTATTTAACAGATTGTTTTTTGGCTTTTATTTCAAGAAAGATGCTGACTTCTCAACACTTATCTGTGAGTACCCTGCTATGCACTGGCTGGTGTGGTCACTTGGGGTGCAGTGAGACACTGTCACCAAGGGCCCTTCACAGAACGTGCAGTGAGAAGCAGCAGCRGCCATGAGATCTGGCTCTCTGAGCTGGCAAATGAAGCTGGGCTGGTGAGAAGAGCTGCCCATGTCCTCCTTGAGGATCACATTAACTCAAACCATCCTCACACAGGGTCCCTGCAGCAGGGCAGCAACCAAACACTGCCTCTGCCTTTGCATGAGGAACAGTTTCCAGGTGCAGCTGCAGATCATATTTCTCCACTGAGAACCCCCAAAATTCTCCCTCCCAGTATTAACATAACTCTTTTGTTCTTCAATTTGCTCTCTCTTTTGTTCCAGTTRAGGAACAGCAGCCACATCACATCTCTCCTGCAAAGGGCAAGGAGAAAGCTGTGCTTGTTGCATTTAGAGCCCAGTGACTGGGGGAACAAACAGAGAAGGACACAGCTGTGGRAAAGTCACACACTTCAGAGCACTAAAGCTGTTTAAGTGAAGTTGCCCTTGTGGCACTGGCACCTGGGAAGTCATTGCACTGTTACAGGGAAACTAAACCAGCTCAGCAGAAGTGCTGCAGCTAAATTACCCACTGGGAGAGCCACTGGCTCTGGGAGAGCGCTGGCAAGAGGCTGCARGTGGCAGAGTCCTGTTTTGCCCTGTGCTGCTCCCATTTTGGGGAAGGCCAGGCTTAAGGAAAACTCTGCCCTTCCTCAGGTGCAGCTCACTTCCTCCTTGTATTTGGCAAGTTCAGCGTTGCTAATCTGYCCAGAGAGCCAGGACCTGCCGTTCCCCTCTGAATTCCCACCTGAATGCTCCTCCAAGGGACWGCCAGGAGCACGGCCACTGCCTGCCCAGGGTGCTCCAGTGACCACTAACACAACACTCTGGCACTTGGGAGCTGCTGCAGCGGCCAGGAAAGCGGGCTTGCATTCAAACAGCATTAATGCTACCCCGAGGTTTTCCAACAGAGAAAAAAGGGTTCCAATCCCGCTCCCAGTGACGCTGGGAGAAACTCCCCCTGAGATGAGATGGTGCAGCGTTGGGCCCCCCAGAGCACACACAACAGGATGAGAGATACAGCTCAGTAGTTGAGGGAACTGAACAAAAGTTAGTCTGCAGGATGCAACAATGAATGCAGCGACGTTATTTCATCTGCCACAAACCAAAGAATCGAGAGCACAGGAAAATTAATGTTAAGTAACAGTCCAGGGAAGGATGGAGGATGTGTGAGGAGAATTAAAACAAAACATGCAATAGAACTAGACTTACCACAGCCTTGAATAAGATCAAAAGGAGAAAAGAGCAAATTTCTGCATTAAAATCTAATTAGCAAACAGAATGATTCACATCAATCTGTTGTTTACACACTTTATATTTTAGAGCACAGGAAATTGTCTGCTTGCCAAAACCAGGACTAAAAGGAACATGCTGGATTGCTACGCTGCTTTGTGGTGGAAGAAAGCACAAAATAATGCTTCAAGGGTGCTGAAGCACAGCAGAGGGAATAATACTATTCTACAGTACATTGCACAGAGTCAGAGGTGGCCTGGAAGCAGAAGGCAGAGCCAGTGAAAAACACAACAAAGCATCTACTGCACACTGCTCTGCTTTAAGCCCTATTAGAGGAGAGTGCCATATATCAAAGATGTCTTATCTGTTCTATTTTTGTTGTAGTTTGAAAAAACTACACTTGCCTCAGTCTCAGCTCTGCTTGATGAAGTCAAGAACCAAAGCTGACACACAAGTCTGTTCTCTAACACACCACTAATTCCACAGCAGTGGTTTACACAGAGGTGACTGAGTGCTCTCTCTGCTGGCTAAAATCCTGCTGGGAGTGTGACCCACGAGGCAGCTTCTACCCTGTGATTCGCTACCAAGTGCTTCCCTGAGCTGTATCAGGAACAGATCTGAAACCTGTGGCTCTGTGGAGGCAAAAGRAGCCCGGTTCACTCACCTGCCCGTAAAATGCCACCCGGTAATAGCGCCCGAAGAGGCGTTTCTCAGAGTTCACCACTTCTGCCACCTTCAGATAGGAGCGGTGGATGTCGTAGTACAGGTCGGACAGTCTCTGTGAGCAAACAGCACAGGGAGGCAGGTGAGACATGGCAGAACCTCGGGAAATGTCACTGCAGCCCTGCACAACCCTGCTGGCTTTCACTGGGCTCCCAAACCTTTGCAGAGACGGCTGTGTGTGCTAAGGGGATGGTTTAACCTTGGCAGTGCTCACTAAAGATTCATTTCAAGGTTTCTGTCATCCTCTGAGGAGTTTTGTGGCAGCAGAGCCTCCGTGGGCAGGGTCACATAGGGAGAAAATCATCACCAGACAGTGGTGCTGAGCTCATSGAGGGCACAGAACCCAAGAGTCCTTTGTGCAGGTGAGAACAAGGGGTCAACAGCTCCAAGCAGCTCCCAAACCACACAAACATCTGCTTTCCACAGTTACTATTAAAGCAGCACTTTCTCCAGATAGTGAACCAAAGTTTCACCCAAATTAACATCTGAGGAACTGCTTCCTCAGCATACAGCTTATTGCTACCTACCACTTTGGGCATCTTCAAATTTAAATCCAGAAAAATAATGAGTCAATGAGATTATCATCTGGCTAACCATTATGTACTGAAATTGTCAAATAAGAAATGAGGAWACCCTGAAATTGTGAGGCAATCACACAACTTATCAGCATTTTCTAAACTTAAATACAATTCCAATGTGCTCTTGGTTTAAAACCCATGTAAAAAATTCCTATCGACTGRCTAAGGCAAGAGGTTTGTTTGAAATCTTTTTACATTTACTGTTGCATTGATGCTGAAAGGAGGGAAGACACTGGAGTTTTTCATTTTCTCACAGCATAAAACTTTAAAAGGAGAAATTACAGTCAGGAAAAAAGAAAACATTCCTTTTACAGACACACATTTTTTTCCACTAAAAAATTCCATCTTTACTGTTGCCTTAGGACAATTAAAAATACCCAAACCAAACACCYACTTACTTTAAAGTCCCTCTGCTTTTCAAAAACAGCAATGATAGGCTTGTTGACCTCAGCAATAAGCTCATATCTCTCAGACTTCCAGAGGTACTCAACACACAATTCCAGCTGTTCCACGAGAATATTCTGCAATTTCACAAACACAAATAGTTCAGTGACTTGACAGCTGGTGACATTTAATAAATAGCAATGCAGCAAAAGCACATACCCACTACTTCATTTTTATTCTRGAACTTCTATATTAAGGTTTTATTGCAATTGTACCATGTTTAATCAGGTACTGGTGACCTAGCTCTTCTTAGATAAAAACCCTGAAACAACAGCAGCATGAAAATACTTGARTAGCTGACATCTCATGCAGAAGAATGGGTTTGCTTCACGGGCTCCCCCCTGCCCTGACGTTCAGCTCTGGCACTTTAAGTTCTCCTTAGCTCAACATCAATCCTGGCTATTTAGTGCAACAGCTGTGACATTTCACTCAAAAGCTGTGTGCCTTTTAATGCTGCCTGAGTACACTCACTGCAATTTGTTGTAACATGCACAGGCACCCACTAGAAATAAAACTCTCTGTTAAYACAGAGCAGGAATATAAATGTTAATGCTGCTGACCTCGTTATAGGGAGTATCTTGCATCCCAGAGTCTTCCTTCATAGCACCTTCTTCTTTAATGTTGGGGGTAATGCTCAGAAAAGCAGGCCATCCCATGGAAAATAAGCCTTGAAGTGCAAGTCACAAAGAGGTCTATTAATGACTGAATAAGCAGATACTTCAAGAARTTACTAAAAGCCATTAAAACAGAGCTGACGAGTTCCTTTTTTTCACAGCCCAAATAATGAGAAGCACAAATGGAGCTGACTSAATTTATGATACAATACACATTTGYASACATTTCTAATATATGTATATTTCTGATACACGCTTTCCTCAATGGCTCATAAGGAATAAAACTGAGCTCAAATCGAGTATTTGCTAAGCTGAGGCCTTAGTGCCATGGTGGCAGCAGAAAGAACTTGCAGAGGCATCACACATTACAGATCAGGAACAGTCCTCCCTGCAAGGATTTCACTGCTGCTCTGGGGGGAGAAGGAAAATCTGCCAGTGGAGGTGACAAACTCCTGGCATGGCTCAGGTTCAGTTCAAGAGCAGGAAAATGCTGCTATGGCACAATTAAAAGAGCTAACCCATACACACTGAGGTGAGCCTCCATACTCTCTCTTAAGTTTTGAAAATCGTTTAAGTACAAACTTAAAATCACTCAAATTCTTCACTCCAGCAGCTGTAATCTGTAATTCAGGCAAAGCATTTTACCACTACTAAACTGTGTTAGAAATATTGCCCTTCATAGAAAGCTTCCTTCTAAAACGATGCATTTTTTTCATCTTGCCCACAGCCACTTCCAAGCATATTGAAGGACTATAGTTTTTCCAAAATGGTTTTCTCTTCCCCAGATATTTGCCCTTGACCCTAGAAATTGCTCTTTGTGCAAAGTGCTAACATATCTCATGCTGAGAATTACGATGAAATACACATTTATGACCTAAATAACCAAGCATTAAAAAATATAAGCCTGCACTTTGTTTTTCTAATAAGCATCACAGATTAAAAAAMACAAAACAACCCTTTATCTATACAAAGTTACATATGGATAACCAGATATTAATTCCATCCCCCTGCCCTCCCAGCTTTGGATAGCCAAGGAATTGGACATGGATTTGCATGCTAAACACCAATTGACCCAAGAGGGATTTTCCTGCTGCCAAAGCTCATAACCAGAGACATTCTGAGCAATCCATCCAACCAGCCRAAGAGCATCAGGAAAGGAACTCATGGTGTTTCTGACATGACTTGCTTTCTATAACAGCCTTCAACATGCACTAGAAATAGTTTTGCTTTGGTTGGTATTTTCCCAGGTCAATTGGAAAACAGTATTGGATGTTATTTGACCCACAAACAGGCACGGTTAGAGCACTCACTTCCTCCATTGTGAGTTGTTAGTAACACATTACTATCAGAGACTTGAGCATCTTCCAGGAGCATACGTGAGGGACAAATCTTTTCCATTTTCCAGTAACCTATGACATTGTAAGATGGTATTAGTATACTGCTACTGGTATGTGTTAATACATGCATATTTAATAACAACAGACCAACAAGTGAAGCATTCTCTATTAGCACTAGCCTGCTAAACATTTAATTAAACTTCTTTACACAAAACACACTTTCACTGTTCCAGTCTAAGACTAGCATTTATGATATATCTTAAAAATAAAATATTTGGGAAGAATACAAGCTGCTTYAAGAATACTTTTATATATAAAGAAGGAAAGCAGGATGGCCCAAAATTATTTTCAACATCAATATCTACAGATACACAGCTGGTTTTGAATATGGTGATCTTACCTTTTCTCTTCAGGTACTCTGCAATGAGAGCAGCAATGTGAATATAGCACATAGCAGCCTGCAATGAGAGACCAACATAGATGGATATGTTAAAGTGCACTGAATTACASTACAGATGTGATAAGGAGCATGGACTTTCATCACTGTCAAGTCAAAAGGCAGAAAATGGAAGACAAAACTAATCAAAGAAAGTAAAGGATTAAATGATGAATCCTCAAGTGTAAGTTTCACCAGTGTCTTACATAAATGCGTAGATTTTCTCAAGAAAACCATTAAGATTACTTAATAAATAAGGAATTATTGTGTTATGCAGTGGAATTTTGCAWCACCCATTTAGTCTTTGATGAAAAGGACAACACACCATTAATGAAGCTCCTCTCCTACGCGGTAGTAGGGGAGAGGAAAATTCTTTATGTGATTTACTCACTGCTCATAACCTCCTCTACACCACAGCTGCTGTGCCTGTGTGGGGAAGCAGCAGAGGTGCCAAGGTGACACTGCCCTCAGCTCCCCTCTCAGAGAGTTTCAAGTCTTGCTCCAACACATATCAGGTAGTCACAATCAGGCAAGCTGGGATGAGCACATCACATCTCTAAGTGTTTTCAAAGCTCCATTCCTCTGATTTCAAATATATGAGAGACACTGTATGATTCTCTTAACTCACTACTGCTGTCTTTCACAGACATCTTTCATCAGAACATCTCAGCTTAAAGACAAATGGATTTCCTGCTCATTTATTTACATTACCTCTGATAAATCTCCATTCCTGGCGTGAATCTTGGCCATGCTTTCGAGCCACGTCCTGCGTAGCTCAGGAGTGCTGGCATAGGAGTTTGCCAGGCTGTACTGCAGATCCACCAGCATCTCAGGGTCCTTCTCATGCTCCTTCATCTGCGCTGTGGCCATCAAAACCGTCCTGATGCGCTTGGTCAGATCCTTCACCTCTGCTGGGAAATTAACGTTCTTTGGGAAAGATAAGCAATGCATCACTGAAASCATCCAAAGAGCCACTTGCAGCAGCCCTGAACAAGCTGAATTCTGCTTACAGAAAACCTCCATCCCCTTCCCTGACTGGGCAGGCTTTGGAGCAGTCACAGCTCCAGAGGACAAACACAAACCCTRGAGGTTTTTTCACCGAGGTGTCACAGCACTACGAGATGGCCCAAATCAGTCACCTGTCCCTGAAATCAGGGAGCTCTGCTGAAGTCAGGGACCTGGAACAGGTATCCCACAACTGCTCACTGGGTCCACAACTGGATCCTTGCACACTTTCCTCTGAGCAACAGCACCGTGTGCTATGGATAACTACACTCACAACATGTTTCACCACGGGAATAAAGCACAAGTCTGGCTCCTGACCTTCTCACACTGTGCTAGATTAAAACAGAGTCCTTGCATTACTCACACCAGCTGTTCTCAACATATTTAGCTCAGTTCTGCAGTTTTTCTTTTTCAGATGAGCAGGGAAATACATTTGTTTTCAGACTTATTTCCATCCTCTGCTTCGTTTAAAAGCAAAAACATTCAGAAAAAGTAAATTAAATTAAATACTCCCTCCTCTGTGTCACACAGAGATGAGCAAGTCACAGAAGCAGTGTGACTGASTGCAGTGCTGAAATCAAAGCTGGACTTCGAAAACAAATAGCATTTGAATTACATCATATTAGACAATACATCAAATTTCATATGCTAACTATCTACCTATTTGCTTATGCTAATTTTGTTATTAATCTCAGGGCAGATACCCTACAGTCACCTACACAGAAGGACAACAACTCCAAAGTATAAAACTGAAAATGTACATTGACACGTTTGGACAAGAATTGTAAATATCAAAAACCACAATATTTTTCAACAATTTTASTATAGACAATGTTTATAATAGTAGTGCTAACTCTTCCAAGAGCCAAGTGCATTTTCAGGGAGTTAGCAAGCTCTTACAGAGCCCAGCTGATGTGTCTGGTTTTGCTACACATTTACTGAACAGAGGAAAAGGGGCAATTGTAGTCTAAAAATTGTTTGTTAACCGCAATTGTGTTCCATTAGTCACAATGCATGACCTCTGACATGAGGCAGATAAACARAATAAGCAATAAATAACAAATAATACAATTTTCAAATAAAAATACTTTTTGTTTAGAAACTATTTTCAGTTAATAAGTTCTGAGTCACAAACATCTTCCTAAACTTCAGGCTGCCTAAGAAAGGCATGCCATGAATACATAAATCACTGGTTAATAAGAGCCAGCAATTTTATTCACTGGAACCCTCGCTCCTGTGAAATTGTTGACCTTTTGCAAAGAGGCAGTGATTGACAAAAAATATTTCTTACTTTCATCTGCTTGTCTCCATTAGCAAAATTATTTATAATTGCGAGTGAGTGCTGAAATCGAGATCCGCCAATCCCCGCATCCGCTATCAGCTGGCTCACTGCTTTGATGAGCTGCACAGGGGGAGCAAACACAGGATGCAATCAGCAAAGAAATCAGAGTTTTAGAAGAGTTTTTAACCCCTGTTTTAGTATGTTTCAATGTACCTTAAAGTGCACTTTTATACCTGTCTTAAGAAGGTAACATATACTAACACAGGGACTGTGAATAATCTTTCCAAATTTTGTAACTGCTCCCATTTTGCAGTGTAAACATGTTATTACTGGACTTTACATGGCTGTTCCTGTACCTTCAGATTCTGTTTAGGTCCTTCATCAGCTGTGCTCTCACTGCTGTAAGCAACACACGTGAGTCAAGAATAGCCATTAATCTGGCACTGCAGCAACATTCACAGCTGCTGTCTCTCCCTGGAACAGAGCTGAGCAGCCCAAGAACAGCACAAAATCCAGTCCAACTTCAGACTTGGCAGGAAAATCAAGCTGCCACAGAGAATTGCCTGTCTGAGGACTCCAAATGGATTGCCTTGCTYCAATGCATAAAAGTAATAACGATAAAAAGTAATTCACATCGGTTAAATACTGATGATCTCACACTTTACTTACCTGTAGATGGGATCTGACTATTGATTTCTGCTTGTTAAATTCAAAGTTCTTCCTCATGAAAAAATAAAGAAGAGCAGACGCTTCTGTCTGAGTGGAACGTGACCTATGGTTACAACACTTCAGGATTTCATAGCAGAGGGAGCCACAGAGATCTGCTTGTCCTTGGAAGAATGCTGATGGGAACTATGGAAAAAAATGTGTGAATATGTTCAGTACTACTCTCAGGTGCAGTTATTAAGCGTTAACAATTTTTTCTTTTTGTTAAGCTTTTAGGAAAAGCATCTCTCTCATAGCTCTTCATCCCAGGGTTTAAACTAAACATAATCCCACATGCAAATTAAGATTAATTAAGAATGACACTCAGATTTTCACACAAAYACTGTAAGCCATCAAACTGGCCTCWAGGAARCCCAGAGARCAGCTGGCACACAGCAAGCACAGCAGCAAGGAATCTGCAAGGAATGCAGGACAGCTAACCAAGAAAAGCAGGGGAGAGTTCTGCACTGATAYAAAAGATTTCAGCAGAAGGAAAATACTTTGAGTAGCAAAGTCAGTGAACTTCTGGAGGTCGAGGGTTTGAACAGCAGGAGAGAACAGTGAAGGATGGCTCTCCAAACCATACCTGCTATTTATTACCAGCAGGATGAATACAATAGAGGGCTGAAGGAGGAGGGGTGGAAATGTACACATGGGCTATAGATCTTAAGTGCTGCCTGAGGGATTCTGCTGCAGAAAATACAATTGATCTCTGCTCCCCAGAGCCACGAAAGAAGAATACAATACTGAAAGCTATAGGTGAATGAAAAAGGCCTTGCTTGTTCACACTTCCTTGAGCAATTGTTATGTGTGTGCTACATTCTGGTTGGTTTTGAGAGGATCTCATCTAAGTCTGTGACTTGGAAATTGTGCAGCCCTTGCAGCTGGCACCAAGTGCCTAATTGCCCATGACCATTTACAGATGTGCAATGCAAGCAAGAAACAGTTTGACACATAATCAATTCTTTTCCCCAATGTTCTTCTGTATTTTTAAAACTAGGTATTTGTAAAACTGTGTCAGTGTGGATGAACTTTTGGTGAAGCCTATAGAATACTCTCCTGCTGCTTCCTCTGGGGACAGCAGGAACCATTCACTGCTGGGTTCTGCAAAGCAGGTATCTRCCATGAAGACCATGCATTTCTTCTGGGGTTTCAAGCTTTCTTCCATAAGTGGGAGAAGCAGGAAAGTCAGTGGATACACCAGAGAGCTGGACATCAGTTATCTATTTACATTAAAACTTCCTCTTTCTCAGTAAATTTTTCTATTTCAAAACCAGAACTGTTTTTTTTCAGACGTTATGAACTTCCTGCTTTTAATCAGCAATAAATCAGAGAATCTTTGTCAGAAATAACWATTAACACAGTGAAGTTCAGAACTCTTTCAAAGTGCCCATTTGTCCCTAAGCTGACCTTGCTGTAACACARTGATAGGCATGACTAACAGAATAAATACATTTACCTTGCCCACAAACAGCCGTAGGGCAGCAAAGACGTGCTTGAGAGCTGCTGCTGACTGGTTGATTTGCAAAAAGAGCATGTGTGTGTCAAAGACTTTCTTCATCAACACATTCTGGCAATCAGATTGTTGGAGCTGCCTCTGAAAAGTTCACAGACAAGACAGGACATTGTGGTTACTGAAGTGAATAAACAGAAGGATCTTTACCTTGGAGTGCTCTTAGAGAGGTGCTTTTTTCAGTGTAAAATTTCTGCAGGTGATGCTTTCCCAGCTTGCTGCAGACTCTTACTTGCAGTTTTTCAAGAAAAGCACTTTGCTGTGCCTGTACTACTCATGGATTTTATACACTTTATTAAAGGTTAGGCTGACAGAGAGGGAACACTAAAATGTAAAAGGAGTTGTTTGCTGTATATTGTGGCTGTGAGACCTTCAGCAAGTCATCTGGCCATGCTGAAGCAATCTGAACAATTTTTAGCAAACTGAACAACATCCACCTGCTGACTTGCAGAGRTAGAGATAATGAGCAGTTTGGAAATCTGTGGTCAAAAATCTCTCCAATCTAGTGGGATAAGCATGATTCAGAAAAGATGCATTACCAGATACAAGACCCTTCCAAGCAGAGTAGGGTTTTACACAGCCCTGGAAATGTAGGATGTTCTTCTTCCACATTCTTCTTTTCAGTTYGAGTACTATGAACAATTCCCTCCTAAGAGAACTTCAGTGAGGACTGGCATATCTTATTTCCCTATCCTGCTGCCTCAGACATTTCAAGTTTTCTCTGCCTGCTGCCCCAGTCCTTCCTTTCACCAGGGATCCCACATGGCACCAGTTCAAGCAGGAAAGAAAAACAGCAAAACATACCTGGTGATTCAGGGTGTAAAGACACAACAGGTCAAGGATTGTGAGGGAAACTTCTGTAGCAATGTTTGCCTCTGTGTCTACRTACTGCACAATGTCTGTTTCATTGGAGGTGCCTGCAGTGTAAAAAAAGCAAGATGAAAAGAATCTCCTGAGAGTGTCGTTAAAGATGATTTAATTKTGCAATTTGGTCCTTAAGTCTCGTCACAGTAGAGATGGGGTTCTAACTGTGCTTTTAATCAAAATGGCATTTTGAAGAAAGCTGCTCATGGGAGATGAGAGGGGAGGAAATTTCAGTCAACCCTCACCAACTGCACCAATGATGTGAGTGTATCCTTCCCCTGTTTCTGTTCATCCTCAAAGGAGGAAAGAAACCTAATTGGAAAGTGGGATAGATGACTTCAATCTCATAATTTTTAGAACCTCTTGTCAAGAAAAGGTCTGTATAGWGCCTGATCTAAACCCCACAGAATTCCAGAGGGAAGTAAATAATTTCTGTACTTACTTGCAGTGCTACTGTCAATCATCTGCAAGAGTTTGGGGTTAGAAAGTGCATTTTTGCCACGGATTATTGGCAATGTTTGAGATCTGTGGTGCTTGTGGCCATCGTGACTTGAAGTAGAATGCATCCTGGAATTGAAAGGTACCATTAAAAACAGAAACAAARAATAAACTACTGTGCCTATTCAGAATTCTCCATGTCAGTTACTGCAGTGCTTCTCCATGGCTGAATTAAACAAACTGATGCAAAATTCTTCAGAGAAACAAAGATGAAAGAAGTCAGTGAGGTGGACAAAACAAATATGTGCTGTGATTTCTTGAAATCACAGGAGACAAAACTTCCATTAAGCACTGAAAAAAAAGCATCAGCTGGCTGATATTTAGGAAATTGTCTTTGTGTGAAGAAAAACCAAGGTGAGTTCTGTTAGTTCAGAATATAAGAAAAATATACACTGCTCAAGAAAGAAATAATAAAATTTCTATGAGGTGAAAAAATTATGAAAACAAACTGACAATGACAGTAAAAATACACATGTGCATATACATGTGTGCTTTTAATCTTCTTTGATACTGACAAATATCATTAATTTATAATGAGATGCTTAGAACTAAAATACCAATGATTATTACAATTTTTGAAAGGATTTTGTATTTGTAACTAGCATGGAATTCAGGAAGATATAACATCTCAAAATTCAGATCACTTCTTAAAATGAACTTCCTGTTTATTTTAAAAATGTAGCTTCATGAATTTACATAATTAAAAATATTCTAGGACAGAATTACTCCCTGAATGTAACACTTTAGCCAACAGCTTACAAGTCAAGTTGAAGAGACTCAGCTTTTTCATGRTTTAAAGCTTTGGGGGCTCTGAAATTTGTTACGTTTTCACAGCCTCTTTTCAGTCAATTTATTGTTGTGACAGAGTACAAGGGCTGGAGAATGACAGCAAAGGCTGAGGGTTTGCAGATTTRGTAATTCAATGTGACATTACCATTGTGAGAGCAGCCCTGATGCCTGGCCAGAGGAGTTCGAACCTTTAAGGGTTCCATTATTCTGGGTGGCCTGGACAAACTTAAAAGCAGCTGCAATTTTCCTGTTAAGAGAAAGAGAAAATAAGTGTTAATCTGTTATGAAATGTGACATTGATTTTGCAGTGTCCCTGAGAGTAAATGCAGGGCTGACCAAAACCTGCCACGGAGCACAAACTGGTTCATGTGGTGACCTTTAATTTTTACACTGCATGACATACAGACCAGTTCACAGCAGTAACATAAAATTAAAAATGAAACATAAACTGAGAAAGTGTACATTCCACATTTCACAGCTGAACATGATCTCACATTTTTTCAGGGAGGCAGGAGAATTCTTTTTTTATTGCTGTGAAACCATTATCTATGCCCATTAAAACCATTCTTTTCCATGACAGGATGGAAATAGAGTATTCAAAGTTCCCTTGTTTGGCATATGCACAGAAATGTGGTTGAAAATGGCCCAGTATTTTGGGTTACAAATGCAATAATGGTTATCACATCATGCAATTTATCTTTTATAGCAGCTATGTACTCAGATGTCCAGAACACCACAATAACATCATTTGCATAAAAGAAAACAAGAAGCATACATTGGCTTCAGTTCAACAAAYGCATTTTTTCAAGAGAAAAATGATGGATACACTGTTAATCTCATTTAAGTCTCATATAATGCTGTAATATTTAAATACTGTARCACAGAGTCTGTAACTACTGAATTACCTTACAATATTGCGCTTTCCTAGATATCTGAAATTTTGCAGACAAACCCTGAAAGATAAAACAACACATTTTATGTCTATCAACACCTTCGTACTTATGAAAAAAATGCTTAATATTAGTGCTTCAGTGAGATCTATTGCATCTGCACCTGCTAGTAAGCAAAAAGAACAGAATGCAGCAGTTCCCAGCCTAGGGACACATGAGACGTGGCAGCATTTTGCACACACATGTTCCCTTTCCCCACAGTTGCAGATTCCTGCCTGGTGAGGTGGCAAAGGCAAAAACCTGTCTGCAAAGACTGCTTCTTCACCAGCTAAAGTTAAATAACATTGCAACTACAAGATGGTGAGGAAATCCCAAAAGCAGCTACCTGCCTGGATTCTGCAGTCCTGCATAGATTGGATTGAGCAAACCACTCTGGGGATGTGAAAAGCAGGTCATCTCACATTATGTGACTTTTCTTATGGGTGGCAAGTTTGGGGCAGCTAAATGTTTTTCTAAAGAGAAGAACAGAATCTCAACACCAAACGGAAACTATTATAAAAATCTGTTTTAGGAGGAAGAACCGAAGCGTTCCCTGTTCATGGAAACTGAAACATACTGGAAGATATGGATCTTACTAATAATATCTCATTAGGACTTTGGAAAACTATAGCAAAATAGTTTGCTCWTGTATCTTAATCTCAGCCTATTCCAATAGGTGGACAAACCCAAAGAGGAATTGTTTGCAGCCAGCACTTTAGAATATCCAACATAGAAATCAGACAACCACAAAGTAAACTTACTCCAAAATGCTGAAAAAGTCAGTTATTTCTGAAAATGGTGCTCGCAACCAGTAGGAAATCAGTGCATCTAAAAGGAGRTATTAAAATAAGTTATGTAGTCATTGCAGGGAATTAAACTCAACCCACAGTCAGTAAAATACACTGATAATTATTGTAATTTAATGTTCATTTGGATTCAACATTCACAGTACTTTACAGCAATATAAATTAAGTAGTGAGTGCACATTTTTACCTTCTGAAATTGTTTTCATAATGTGAAGGAAACACATCAGAAGGGTTCTGGTTTCAGCTTGATCCAGCTTGTCAAAACGAAGWGTTGACCCAATCAAAGATAAAGGTCTCATGATCTGTTGAGGGGACAGCAAAGGGCCTCACTAAGCACAGTGATGGACTCCCAYCTCTAGCAAGCGTTTTCAACATTTGCACATGTACCTTTTCACACGTGTCAGTTCTCTCACTGTTTTTTTCATTGGTACTTGGGTTAGATTCAAGACTTGCTAAGGAAGCTCTGGAGTCAGCATGGTTTGCTGCAGAGATAGCTATTGATGAAAAGGCTGTAAATGAAAGTCATAGCAAACATGCTAAACTAAAACATTTATGGATACAAAAACTAACAAAAAAAAATGGAGAACTTAAAATGTGTCACATGCTGGATTGAGACAAGTGCTTTSAACTTCCAATAGCAAAGCTATTGATGGGTATGTTTAGTACTGGAAACATGCAACAAGTTGAAGTACAATGATTCAATTCGCCATTTTTCATGGCAATAAAATGGCCTGTTGCATTCTCTAAGACCTGACCTAAAGCCACAAGAATCAGTGGAAAGATGCCTGAATTCACTTCCCTGAATTTTGAAATGGGTTTGGAGGTGGTTAACAAAATAAGTTGTGTTTTGCTCTTCTGTTAAGTCTGGAAAAACTATGAATATTTGCCTCCATGAGACATCAGAGTTTTCAGGAGAGACCTTGGAACTATTTTTAAGTCAGGCAGAACTACAAGAATGAAATCAGGCAAAGAGATTCCTTAGAGCCTGAATACTGGCATCATTCCAAAGCAGGAGAGTAAGTGAAGCAGTGGAAGTAGAACAGCTTCACAAGAGAAAGTCAATCCAAAGACACCCAGAGGGAARGGAAACATTGCATACCATGTTTCCCTGGATATGGTATAAAACAAGTTAATGATATCCTCCATGAATTCTAAGCAGAAAGCACAATGGATTGAGACACACACAAATCTGTCTATGTGTCTGTTCAATCTGTCATCTGTACCTGCAATAGAGTTCAGAACATCTTTGGAAAAGGATGTGTCCACMGARTTGGCATGYTTCATTGCAGCCTGGCTCTGAAACCCTCCAGCCGTGCTCAGGTCATCCCTGGAGCCCTGCATTTGAAAGAAACAGAACAAGCTGCAGTGGGTGATCACTCACAACTTGGACAGGGAGAGCACACACAGGAGGCTTTTCTCAGACACCGAGTTTCAGAACCTGCTTTCAGTTGTTTGGACATGACAGTCTTAAAGGATTAAGGCTTGCCGTAACACCCTGAAAAGTCACCTGCACCATGAAACTCTCTCACAGTGGGAGCTGTAAAGGACTGGTCAAGCCTAACTCTGTTTCTGAAACACTAACACAGCACTGGGAAAGGAACATGAATTGCCACTGCACTGCTCAGATGAAATGGGCTCTTTTACTGGAAGGACTGAAAGACACAACACCTSTGCAGAAATCTGCTTCTAGTTTTTAAAGCAGGATGCTTGTAATACATCTAAACTTTCTTAAGAAAAAAACATATTCCTCTGGATATGTGGTTTCCACAGATATTTTCTGTGGCATTAAAGTTGTTTTATGATGTTTCTGAATCCCTTCCCTCTTTCAGTTACTTGTACACATTCCCTCTGCCTCCTGGTATAGTTTATAGCCCTTCTGTTGAGTCAGCTTTGGGTCCATTAAGTAACCCTGCAAAGAATCTGTGGGCAATGGGAGCTTTTCTTTATCACCAGTGYGTCCCAGTCTCCTGGCTGAGGACACATCCTCAGCCCCCAGCCTGCAGCACCAGGGCAGATGTCCTGAACACACTGGCTGGGACTCCAAACTTCTAATTTTTGAAWTAGAAGTTGAATTTCCAGCCCTGAGGCAGCTGTGTCCTGGGTGTGTTCCAAACCCCCATTCTGTTCCTTGACAGTACAGACTCCCAGGGCTCTGCAGGTGCTCTACAAGCTGAGACCTTCCAAATTAAACTTTRCAGGTGCAAATATATCAGCAATTTCCCAACTGCATTCTGCTACCTAATTGGTGACCAGCATAAACTTGGACCTCTTTCCACCAAATTGACCAGGTCAGACTGGCTGACTTTGATCATACCAGTGTTCCAAAAAATCACATGAATTACCTGATTGGAAGTATTGATATTGAAGAGGAACATATCTTTCATGTAAATCCTTGGCATATTGTCCAAAAGCATTCCGTAGAGCGGCATATACAGGTTTGCTATTTGTGCCTGTTTTGCCTGAAAATAAAAGAGACAACATAATCCTCAATAAACAAACCTATCCCAGGGGCTGAGGAAATTTCCTSTGTGTTTAGCTCTGTAGGAGCAAGCAAATGGAAGAGAGGAAGCGGGTTCTTTACCGGCTCTGTGTATCGATCATCAAACGAGTGCTTGGCCATCAGGTTTTTCAGCACAGCCAAAGCCAAGTGYCTGATGTCCTGGTCTTCCTGCAAGGCAAAGCCAACCTCCCGCAGCAGGACTCCGATCAGGAAATGTTTACGACAAAACTCATTAGTCAGMGTGTACTCTGGAATGTCTTGGAATAGAATGGACAAGATGGTTTAAATTAATATATAGKTTACATCCATCCTCCCCCTCCCCACCACCTTTCAAATGTTCAATCCACTGTTAAACCTTGATTTCCTGGTCTGACTGCCTCATTCTATTCTCTCACTTCTCAGAATGAACTGATTTTTTATCTCTTGAAGTCATGCAGCTTTTATTATTTAATAATAGAAGAAGATTTATATCCACCTTCCCACATGAGACTCTCATCTGTTTGCTCATTAGACCATTGACTTCCTGGAGGCACAGAGTTTAAATTGTTGTTCCCATACACTAACTAGAAGAGTTCTAAAACACAAAGGTCAAGAGCAATTCCACTTCTGAAAATGATAAATAACTTTTGTCTGAAATTTGCCACAATGCAGTGGCAGTGGTCAAAGTAAATCTCYAAGCTCCTGGTGCAAAATTCTGCTCACGTATGATGCAATTTTGTTCATACCTGATGTTCGATATTCCTGTGCTGATTCTGAAGGSGTCACAGTGTCTTCATTTTTCACAAACATAAGAAAATAGGCAAAAATAATGCACTTTTTAATAAATGGTATTAATTGTAAAAATAATTTGCTTGGCTTTTTTTAAAAAAAATTGGGTCAAATTTGAACTAAACAGTTTCTACTATTAAGAAAACATGTGTCAGAACCGAATTAATTTTTGATGCTGAAAACTCAACTAAAAGGAGAGAAGAGCCCATTGTTTGAGCTTTTCCCCCTTTCTGCTGTACCTGTTGAAACCCTGCCCTAGTTCACCACATCCCAAGGCTACTGCAGTAGCTTTACTGATTTATAAATCAGCCATCACAAAAAAATCCAGTTAATTCACTTCAAAATTTCCAGTGAGAAGCTTCTACCTCCCACCCTCCCACTGAGCTGCCAGGGGATGCATTTATTTACAGGTACACTGAAATCATGTTATTTTTGTTGACACTGCTGAAATGCCACACCTAAAAATCTGTTTGGGGCCTCTGAGGCTGATGTTCAGACATGGACCTTGAGAGAATTATTTATTATCTGCTCTTCGAACCTCCCAATAATTCCCTTCTGTATAGAAACCCTCGGGGGAAGCCCTTACCAGGAATGTTTGAAGACCGTATGGGCAGGCACAGAGGGATGAAGTGCTCGTGGTGACAGACTTCTTGGAGAAAATCAAATTTGAACTGGTGTAAAGTCTGAAAAAATCAYAACAGGCAATGGCTCAGTTCCCATTAAAACAGGGAAAATGGTGAGACACAGCTCCTCTGCTCCACTCTAACTCAAACGTCACACTCACACCCAACAGTGAAACCTTAGAGCTTGTTATGCCAAGCTGCAAAACCAATAAACATGTGGTTTTTACCTCTGTTATCAAAAARCCTTGTCACAGACACATAAACTTTTTGGATTCTTAAACTATGATTTTTCATTGAAGTTGTACTGATAAACCTAAACTTGATCCAAGCTAAATATTGAAGGTACCCTTAAAGTTATGCTGAGTCTTTTGATGACATACACTATGGTAAATAATCATAGTGAAGTATCTTATCCAGTCCACAGAAATTTTAAACTCTCATAATTATTATGATTTTTTTTTCTTTTTTTTTTTTAACAAAGTTTCAGCCACAAAGGTCAGACCCAGAGCTTACTGACAGTAGCAAAAACTTCCTCTATGGATGTCAGTGACTTCCAGCCCTAAGGGATTTGGGGAATATACAGYTTTGGTATTATTTCTTTAGTATCTCCCTTCAAAGAAGTCTTCCAGATCTCTTTTGGAGCCTTGCACCTACCTCAAGAATTTATCATTCCTACTGTAATGATGTGACAATGGGATACAAAGATAATAGATGACTTCCAGTAACAAATTTTTATTTCCATGTTCTCATTTCATTGTTCTCAGTGGGAGAATGCAGTAATTCAGGGCTACTCTGAATGCCCTAACACTAGAAAGKACTTGTGAAAGTGTTTTAATTTGCACTAAAGTTGAATTTAGCATTTCTGCTACAGACTGGGATACCTAGAACATGCACTTTTCTGAGTCTACCAAGTAGAGGATGGTGAGGAATTTTCCCTTGAAACGTTTTACCGTGCTGCAGTACCTCTTCAGGAATACAGCTGGACATACCAATGGCAAATCAAGAAGTGAAGCATCTGAAATGGGTTTCCCAAGAGGAACTGTGACATTTTGAGGGAACACAGCAATGAACTGATTTTTAATGAGGTATTTCCACTTTTGAATAAATGTTTCTCAAAACTATATTTAAATGTCAAAATATGGAATACCATGAGGGATATTTCTGTGGAACAGAAATGATGTTGCTTCATCCAGAATTACAATAAATTCAAACTGCACTGCTACAGACTGATACACCCACCCAAAATATTGAGGCAAGAATATACACTGTTAAATTTTCTGAAAAGAGAGCTCAGATTGCAGTATCATCTTTTTGATACACAAACAATCCAGTTAAAGAAGCAAAAGACACACAGAAAGAAATCTTGCAGCACATTTAGAAGACTGACTCYTGCTTAGGCATTAGACTGAAATGAAAACGATGCAAGGCCTCTCCTTGAGGCCAGAAACCTCTGATTTATTTTGTGACTATTGTTTCCAAGTGCCACAAAAGCTGCTCCAGCTGCACATCTGTCACAACTCCACAGTGATTCTGCTCCCACACACGCTGGCAGATGGATCTGGAGGGATGCTGGCAATGTTCACACACTTACTGCCAAGAAGGTGCTAAGTGCTGCTCTAACACTGATTAATCTCAGGCTTTTCCACTGACCATTAATGGGCTTTTTTAATTAAACATCTGTTTCTGTGGTTGGATGTATTTAGGGAAGGTTGAAATATGGAAACAGTTTTCAGATTGTATAATATTATTTACAGAACTGCAGACTTCAGGCTATGACATTAAAAACTGAGAGACTCCATTCTACAGCTGTTCCAGAGATAAAGTGAAAGACCTGAGCTCAGAATGAAGGTGGTTTTGGTAAAAAGCAAAGCAGCCCTGGAGTAATTCCACTCTTTAGCTACAAATGCACATATTACCACTAAAGAAGTGTAAAAAGTTAATGGACAAAAGCTTTGTGAGCTTTTTGGGGAAAGGTGAGTCATTCAAAGTGCATATCTTSAATACATTCTGTTATCTATATATAAGCTCTGGTTTGATAGCTATAAAGCCTGGCATAGAAGAGAAAAAACCTGTGACTCATCCTGATGGATGAAGAGCAAAGGAGTCAAGTTGAATAATTTGGGGACCTCTTGCTGCTTGAAAATTGATTGTTCAAACTATTTCAGTGACTACTGCAGGTATTCTAGAAGAAATTCAGACTGCAGGGTATTTTTCTGATAGCAAGCAGAAACTAATTTGGAGCAGATTTGCCTTTTTGCATCATCAGTGAGGTAAAAGCACAGCATTCACACAAAGTAAAGGAGATGTTCCAGTCTCACTCGAGTTTACACAATGATAACTTTATCATTTGCTCTTATTTTATTCTCCTCAAAGAAAATTACTGCCAGTTGCTGATGATATTTATAGACYAACCACAAGTGTACTTTCAAAGAAYTAAAGCTCAAATTCAGTCTTTTGGATGCTTTGGTCTGAGCAGTCTCTGCAGAGTCTGCTCTTGCAGGTCTAAGTGTGTAGTTGTTTGAATATGGCTAATTACTCCCAGAGAAAGGATAGATGGCTCAAAACCAGGAGGTTTTAATCCATATTTACTCTAAATGTTTTCACTGACTAAGCATGGTGAGGTCATGGAATTATAAATAGTTTCAATATAAAAATATCTGTTAGTCTGTCACTTTAGAAAAAACAGAAACAAACAAATAAATCAAAGCCATACCTTGCTATCTCCACTTCCAAACATACTTATATAGTTGTTGACCATCTTGAACACAAATCCACGATCCATAAATGTAAAACAGCGCTAAGAAAGGAGGGAAAAAGAATTACTATTGTAAAAAAAAAAAAAAAAAAAAAAAAAAAGCAGTACATGGCCCAATTTACCTGGCTGCTCACAGTTTGTCACCTGTACCCTGGAACCATGTGCACAGATGAGCTTATCCTCAGGCAGGGCAAGGAACATCAGGGACCTGGTGAATCTCCCCTGATTTTTACRTTTATTTTCAGTAATAATGAATTAATCAAACCTTTCACTGTGTCTGCAGCCTAAAATAACCACTAGAGTGTATAGAGCATTCGAGAAAGCTTCTCTAATGGCAGTCACTCCTGCATGGCAGCACTGCATCCATCACTGCAGGTGGGAGGTGATGAAGGTGACCTGAACCTCTCCCCAGGGACAGGACAGGGACTGCTGAGGAATCAATCCAGCCACAACACCCACTGTCCAAGCTCTGCTCCTTCTCTGGGGCCCAGAGTGCCAGTACATTGCTTTAGGATGAGAACACAGCTCTTCCTGACTGATGGGGCTCAATRTTGACAGAAGGTGGAAAGGTTTTGAGCGCCTTAGTTCTGCAGTTAGTGACATGTTTTCTTTGCAGAGTCAGTCTACCAGAGAGAGAATGTAAACTTGAATTCCCTCCTTCTCTGCCCTCCTGAGCTCTGCAAAACCTTCTGCTGCACACACTCAAACAAGATTCCTTGACTGGGAACAATGAATGCACCAGTCATTCAGAATTACAGCATTCAAAGAAAGAATATCAGCTTAAGTCTAACTACAGTCTCACTCCTTTTATCCATTTGAATATAAGAATTTGTAAAACTTCCTACTTCTGACTCTCTAAGAGCATAGACAGAAAAGAGTTACAATTGCTTTAGAGCAGATTWACATGAAGCTTTTGCAGTCTCAGAGACCCAAGGCCATAGAAAACTGAACAATCAGACAACACTGAACTTGGAAATTGAGTCATCATTCACTCAGAATTGGTTTTATTCCCTTTGACTAGACTAGAATAGGCTCRACTTTGTATTAAATACAGGGAAATAAATGCCTATGCTGTAATGACAGAAAATCTTACCTTSAGAAATTTGGCAGTGCTGTAGTTTGCATTCCTGGTTTCTTCAAGAGCATCTTTGTACTTCCAAACAACATGGTCTGCTAAGAGCATSACAAGTGTTTCCAGCTCAGCTTGAAATGATTCTGGAAACCTCCGAGTTCGACAAACCTAAGCAGGGAACAGATCATCAATGGAAAGCATATGATGCTGCACATTAAGCCAGAAAATCCATTAAGGCCAAGAATAAAGACAATAAACCACAGGCCATAAAAGAAAAATACTCCTAGAGTTCCACGGATCTTATCTGAGCATAAACCCCAAAGAGAAGATKGTCCATAGGAAAGTGGGAAATACATCCTCAATCTATCCTTGCACAATCAAGAATAGGTTTGAACCAAGCAAGTAATATAATGTTTTTGCAGACAAACCAAATATTTTACTAAGCATAACAGCATTTATTTTATTGGCCAGTCAAGCAGAAAAGTTCAAGTATATTCAAGTGTGTTTGTCAAGATCCTGACCTTTATATTTGCCCTAAGAGATGGGTTGCCTGCTTGATGAGATTTTGTGCATACTCACCTTTGTTTTATTTGTATCAACCAAGTGCTGTGCCATCGATTTTAAGATAACTGCAAAGAAGAACCAGGAATGCTGTTCAAAAGAAGGAAAAGAATGGATGAATAAAGATTACCTGATAAATACTTTATGATGCATTAGCATCCCTTACAGATGGATTGCATGTCTCAGCAATACATAATGCTAAACACTAGGTGACAAATAAATTAAAAACCTAAGTGCCATGTATTTGAATAACATTGGATCATGTCCTTAAGAAAGCTGAAATCCTGGGAAGTCCTGAGCTGGACTGGRTAGCTCTCACCCCATAACCCAGAGGCTCAGGGATGGGTTTTACACTTGTGTGAATTTCATAGGGATGAACATTTTCCCCTCATCTTCCAAGTTAAAAATTAAAACAGACTATTCTAAAAGTAATATCCCACATCATACTGTGTAAGAATTAGGTCTCAGACTCTGAGTGAGCTGTAACAGACAGAAGGAACTTTATTATGCAAACCACAGCATCCTGAGAAAAGTGTTATGCTAAAAACCTGCAGCAGCTCTGCTAAGTCTGATTCTGGAATCACTGCAGGATGTGATTTGCACAAAGGTCATACAGGGAAAAGGAAGAGGAGAAAGAGATWAGTGATTTTCAGGCAGAAAACCAGTAGTGAAACTACAAATGTGCTAATGCAAGCTATCACTCACCTTTAAAACCTGTTTCACAGTTAYTTGTTCATTTGACTTCAGAAGACCAGTCACATTCTTGGACAGCTCCTCATGGACAGTTCTTTCATCAAATGATTTGGTCCTGAACACATACTGAAGAAGAAAGAAAAATTATTATCAAAATGTGCATTAAAACAAATACAAAAATCTCTGTAAGAGATGATAAATTATTTGTATACTAACAGCTGRCAATCTTTGCTGTCAAAATATCATGCCTGAACAATCCATCCRCATAAAGTTTCATTTCCCTGGCAGTAATGGCTCCATACTGCTCTCCAAAAAAACTCAGTTTAAACATAACTTCCTGTTGATTTCAGCTTCTGATATGAATCAGAAGGAAATTTTGCTAAAAATCAGTGCTGTGATTTCCTTTTCAACAGAGGATAGGACACTGACACCTTCTAACTGCCTTTCAAGCCATTTCACTGGGAAAGGAAAGAACCAGCAAGCAGAGGAAGTGTGGAGGGGTTTTCACCCACCTTCCTTTCACCTGCTCCTTCCTTTCAGTGCCAACAGCTCCTCAGAGTGGTAACAACTCTTCATCCTGAAAGGTGCAGAGCACCCACTGGAGCTGACTGAAGGGCAAAGCTGTACCCTTTGTAGAAACCTAGCCCTCAAGGAAAGAACTTACCCACCAAGCTGCTCGAAACTCACAAATCTACAGTGAGTTTTACTCAACATTTTAACCCAATAATTTGGTACCACTGCGCCTTCTCTAAAGGAAGAACTCTGACAGGGAATCAGTTGGGATCAAAAAACCTTTTCAATACAACGAGGTTGGCAAAAGAACTTAGTATCYCTTGAAAATATGTTATTAATATTCAGCTTTGTTTCCGCAGCAGATGCCATAAACTTCTCCCTGTACAGTTTGGCACTCCAGCTATTTAAGTCAATGTAATTTCGCATTATTGCTGCATTGTGAGTCACAATTCTCAACTTACTTATTCCCAAAACAGCATTTGTAAAGTAGTTATTTGTTTCCTTACTGATGGAAAACAAAGAGATTACCAGTTATTGGGTTTTGACTGCTGCTGGGAATGAGAAAACAGGCTAAATGGACTTATGGTGTGACTTCATGATCACCTGTAGGTTCAAAGATTTTTAGCTGCTCATGYAGAAGATGTTTACTGCAATTTTGGAAAGTTATTGAGTAGAAGAGGTTTTAATTCCCACTTAATTAACTACATTTACATGTTACTTAGTTACAYAGGTTATTTATTCTGGAGCCTGAAGAGCTCTGCTGGACCTCAGCAGAATTCTGTGCTTAAATCAGGGTACGTGAGACTAAAATTGAACTATTCAGGGGCTTAGGTGCATGACGTGTAAACATATACATTCATAAAGCAGGAAAATAAATCCATGCCATGCAAATATCAGTCAACAGTTGGCAACACTGAATTTAAAATGTTTTCCCAATCAGCAGCCTAGTTCCGATCATATTTTCATTATTCTACCCATGAATGTGCTGAAGTCCCCAGTTTATCAGGAATGTATGTGCTTTCACTTTATTCATAAATTGAACAGCCCCTCCAAAYTCCTGTCACATACATTACTCATCATCTACAAATGAAATGTACTTTATGAGAACCACTTGCTGCACAGTGAAGCAGGATATCATTTCAGCCAGCACTCCCCACAATTCTGTCTCTGTTTCTTTCCATGACTGTGGCAGATCTCTTATTGCCATCAAGACCTCCCTTAGTTCTGCCACCCTTGAYCAGAGCAGGCAAACACACAAAATAATGGCAATATCTCCTTCTACTCTTTTCACAACCTTCAGTTCTCCTCTATGCTGYTATTTCAAATACACAAATAAGTCAGTAAACATTGCACTCAAAGATATTACAACTTTCTCATTACTGATTCATCAAGCATGACTGGAACAAAATTCACCATCCCTCTCCACTGCAATTAAAAGAGAGCGAAAACAAAGGCAAGTGAAGGGAATAAATAAGTGTAACCCCCTTAAATGGGATTCACTTGTCTGTGGATTTTTCTGTTCCTGCCAGTAGCAGCAGGTAATGTGTGCTTCTGCTTAAAAACACTGCTGCATAAAACTTGCAGCTTATAAAGCTCCTACCCCAGTATACTGATGGGGAGAAATGATGAGATAGTTGCTGGCCAACAGCATTATTCATACTCCTTTAATATTCAACTGATACAGATGACAAGAAGCTAATTTTTAAAGGGGTCACTCCTTTGTTTTTTAATACTACAGCTTGTMCAGAAGCAAGCTCCATACACAGAACATACCCATATATATCCTAAATATACCCTATTCTTCAAAACAATAAAGGATTAAAAAAAGGCTGAGGAAATAGGGAAAAGTTATAAGATCTAAATTCTATGGATGAGAAAAGAATTTATGTACAGTAGCACATGCAAAAACAAGGGATCTTGAGACTAAAATCCTCACTTCATCATAAAAAGCTTAGTTAAAAAGCTATGGCTTCCTAAGAGATATGCRGCCATTTTCCACAAAGAGCACTCAGAAGTACTTTGTTCATAAAAATTACTACATGCGTATCCTTTTCAAGGGATTTATAGGGATTCAAAGGGATTGAAAGGGATTGCCTTACGAGGGCAGCCCTGTACCTATATAACATAGATGGCCAGATATTTTTTGGTGATAAATCTCATCACAGTCCAGAGGAGTGCTGCGATCTGCAAGAGCATCAATATCTCTCACTGGTGTCTATCTGGATGAAGTTTCATGATCTTTCATSTTTCATCTCCCCCTTCCCTTCTCCCAAACCCTTTACAGTGGGAAATTCTCGGTTTAAAACCATCTCACAAAGACTGACACTAAGCCTGCACTCTTAAAAGCTCAGTGGTAGTGCATTTGCAACAGGTTTTGGTTCTAAAATAYAAGTTCTAATTATCAGAACTGCATGAACTGCAGGTTCTCCGCCCTGTGCTTGCTCAACTTGATGTTCTATGGAAAAAAAGCTGCAGCAGCAGCAGCAGAGATCTGAGCAGCAGCTTGTCYTCAGCAGAAGAGTTTTAAAGTTTCTTAACCAGAAAGAACTTCTCTCAGTCGCCAGTGGCAGAAAGTCATGATGCAAATGAAGAAAAAGATACAAACAAGTAGAACTAAGAGTAAACAGGAAAAAAAACCACAAAACCACCCAATCCAATCCATCTCTCCACAACATATTAACATCCCAACAGCAGCCATACCGTCACATAAGAATTGATGCAGYTGTCTAGCTGTTCTTCATGGCACTTGGCAACAATGTTGGTGAGAACTCTGCAAGAAAAAAGAACAAAAGTTGGGCTATTTTGTGTCATATGGCAGAGAAAGTCTACCTGATTCATCACATTGTCCTGTTCATGTAAGCTCATGTAAAACAGTGCGTGAGGGATGTGATCCAAAGGATGAGTAACACTGCAAAATCTGTTCACTGGGAAAAACCAGTCAYTCCTTGGACTGTGCTGTTACATATGCATCTGCTTAACAAAATGTACCCAGTGTGAAGGATAATAACTGTACTGTCATTACAACGAAATAAAATATTAACAAAGTTTATACAGACCTCGGATACTGAGGAATAACAAAAATTAGACTACACTTATGGAACAGAGAGGCAAGGGCACCTTTCTCCAGGAATGCTACTTGCTAAGCTCTCTCAGATGTCTGTAATGGTGTGAATGCCCTGACACTTTGCCTAAGCTGGCTCTGCTCATCAAAGCAAAGCCCCAGCASGGTGGAGCCTGAGCAGGGCCCTCTGCAGCACTGTCTGCTCATATTCCTGGAGTCAGCACAGCACCCTCAGCACAGCAGGGACAGGCTGGACACTTGGAGTGACCACAAATCACCTTGGGGATCAGCAACAGGGGAGAAAATTGCCAGGATCACACTGGCACTCACTCTCAAAACCTGAGCTCCTACTAACCACAGGGATGGCACTACATGAGACCAAGAATTTCAGCAAAGTTTTCTCTTCGATTTGTATCTGGGCCAACTTTGAAATTCATTCTCAACTTGGCCACAACTCTGGGCAAGAAGTCTTCTTCAACTTGGCCATATAATTTCCTTTTGATTATCGGGAACTCATTTTTTCAAGGTACTTAATACAGAAAAGACTCTGCTATTTTATAGTCTTATTTTTAAGCTCAAGAATCCAGGGATAGGCACAGTAACAGTATGACTAAAATAGATTAATAATATGCCTGACTGTGGTCCACATACAAGTACTGATTTAGACTGGCTTGGTGATTTGAGTGACTTCTGACAATTCCTATTATTGGATCCAAAAGCTTTGTAATTCCCTTAAGTATTTTTAATTGATCTCATTTCTTGCTGTTAGTAGGAGAAGCAAAACTTGCAGCAAAACACAAAATCGATGACAAAATTAGTTGTGCCTGTTCTGATATTCTTACCTTCATTCTAATTTGAAACTGAAATGAGTTCTGGCAAAAATGTGACAGAGAAACGATGACACGGCTGGGCCCCCAGACAAGTAAATAACCGTGGGTATAAAAGGAATAATGTTTTCTCCCCAACTCATAAGCCTATCTATGCTCTCATTCTGTTGTTGCTGCTTTTAATAGGTCCAACCCAAGTTGCTTCAAGCTACTGAGAACAAAACACAGAGTGTGTATATATAGGACACGTCAATGAATGACACACACAGCAGACATGCATATTCCCACTGGCATCAGCTCTGCCAGCACAAAAGCCACTACACATGCAAGAAAAACACTGAGAATCCTACTTTTTTTCTTTTTTCTTTTTTTTTTTTTTTTTTGGCCAGGTGGGTGTATAGTCAAAATCTGAAGCATGAAATAATGAACACCTTCCATTTTTCCATCTAATCATTAAAACTATATTTTAAACAGCTGCTTCTTCAGCATATTTCCAGTCAGTTAATTGATGCTGAAATTCTTTTAATAATCCTAGTAYTATCTGTGGTAAAAACTAGCCTTGGCCCTGAAAAATGCCACAATCCCTTGATAAAGCATATTGTAACTCCAGCTTTCCAGGGCTGACAGGGAATTCTGTTCCCTTATTCCTTTAAGTTTTCCTAATYAATMTTTCTTCAGGAACTAATTCTGAAGYACAATCTGTGGAAGGAAAGAACACTGACAGCAGATTAGTCTAACAGGGTTGCAGAGGACAGCTGTAATTTTTTCCTACAAATAGTATTGTAGTCTCCATGTTTAGCTACTGGCAAAAGTACAACAAAAGCACCACTATGGCCAAGAGYAAATGCAACACAACTTTCTGCCCTCCTGCAGAGACCAATAATAATAATATCTCCAGTATTTTTTTTCCTCTTGCCCTGATTAACAGCATCAATAAAGACAATTTCATTATGTGAGGGGTGAGAGACTCAGCAAATCATCTGAGTTGTTTGCCTGCTCTCTGGAAAATGCTTCTATTGCTTTTCAGCTATTGCTGATATATTCCAATTAAAAATGCCCCTGAATGRTGTGACCTGGTTGTTTGACTCTGCACTGGATGCAGCAAGATGCTAAGCTCTTCCTGTGCTGAACTCCTCATTCTCAGAATATAAACCAGAGTTGAAAAGCAGCTTTGTTAGGAAGCTCTTTGCTCCTCAGGAATGAGATCTTTCCCCAGGATTGCCTCAGGGTAGACAGACACATCCACCATGGTCAGTGATTTCCATCCACATGATACCAACGCTCTTCCACGTGTTCTCTGCAGAGCTCAGTGCTCAGGGGGAAGCAGCATTCTCACCTACTATAGTCTAAATGTCATGGARCAGCTCCAACTGAACCAACATCTGCATTTGCACTCCTGAGTGAATTCTCATCACACAGGAATTACCCACATACCTGGTCACAGCTGTTGTAACTTCATCATCRCTGTTTTGCACCAAAACCCAGAAGAGTTGATTCAGGACTACAGGAAGAAAATTCATAATTACATGGATCTTCTCAATCCTCAACAAATTCTGTATGGGAAGTAAAGAAGAAAATGAGAGACTTTCAACACAAGCAATGAGAGCTGACAGCTGCCATGCAGCTTTCCTGCTTCAGCCTCCTGCAGCCACTTCTGTACCAGCAGGAGGAAAACAGGTCAAAGTGGAAAACTGACACCTCATGAAGCTTGCTTTAAATATGGCCACAACACAACTGTAGGTTTGTCCAAATTTCAGAATTCCAGTATTTTGTTCTACATTGACTTAAAGAAAAAAGAAAAAAAAAACAACAGAGAAACCCAAAACAATTTTTATATTTCTCTAAGGATACTATCTAAGGGCAATARAAAAAGTCAACTGCTATTTTCAAAACATGCATTTCTGGTATTTTTAGGAAAACTCATTCTTTTTATGCAGAGATCTGATAAGCTGAATATGTTGTGGATAAAGTATTTTTAAAAGAACAGTGGTAAAGAAGAGTACTAACACACTAACCTGGCTGGACTGACAACTTATTATCTTCTCAAATCAAGAAAGATATTTAGCTTTTAATAAAAAGCAAACAAACAAACAAACTCCTTTGCATTTCTCCTAGGTTTCAGTCGTTTCCAAATCATTCCAGAACTTCTAACAGAGGTACTAGACATTTATAAATAAAGGCAAAGTACCCAGGGGAAGGTTACTTAGTCCCTGGTTATATTGCATAGTTGACTCCTTGTTGTGCACCAACATTGTCTCTGTTTTCTAACAAATTTACTGCAATATTTTTGAAAGGTAAACTGCAAACAGCAAATAAAGAACAGTGCAATTCTGGTGGCTTAGATGACCAACTTACTGTCTAGAAAGTTAAAAAGCTTTTATGGATTCCTAAACTTTGCCCAGGATGGTCAATGGCTTTCCAAAAATTAATTCTTAATTATTATAAACTTCATTCGGTAGAGGTGTAAGCTCTAACTAACACCAATGCTTTGATTTGTGAACAAATTGCTCAATAATTTCTTTAAATCAAGACAGTATTTGACAACAAAGCCACTCCTTTCAGTTCTGCAGGCTGACCTGCATCTACCAACAACAGGAGTGGCCATCCTTATGGATTTGTCCAGAGAACTAGCACAATTTATTGGAACTTAGTCTTCGGTTTTTAAAGCAAAAATCTCTTCCCAAGCAACTTGTATCTGATTAAGGTACACTCACATAGGAAAATATCAGCAAAGGAAAAGTGGGAAAGCACCCAGATGATGGCAACATCTAAACCCCAAACACCTGCTGGATTTTACAGTAAATGTCATGWGTAYRATGCTYCAGTCACAGYTCAGAGATGGAACAGTGTCACATCTGCCTTCAGTTTTCTTGCTTATCTGTCTGTTAATGCTCCACAAGCAGAGCAAGAACTCTGAATTCCAGCACTCATGAATAGGTGAAGAATTGGGGCCCTACATTTACCTGCTGCTCTTCTAATTAGCTAGTCATACTCCTTCCTTCCCAGAGTTTTTGACCTCTACTGAACATAGGCACACTTAATGCAGCTCTTGCTTATTCTTTTCATCTTTGCAGATGATGTTCTTTCTGGTTTCAGAACTTGACWGGCAACAAGCACCCTTGATTTATACACACAGAACACCCTGAGCAGCCCTTTGAACAGCATCCAGGTTTTGAGTGGAGGTAAGGATAGAATTTATTTAAGGCAAGAGAGGATTAGCAGGAATACTGCAGCTCTACAGGCTACAACTGCCCTCCCCAGACATTACTGGAGCAAYATCACATTATCCCCTAACAGGATCTGAGCTTTGGCATGGGCTGGATTACAGAGCTGCTGGGGCAGATGCAGCCCTGCTCTAAAGGAGAGGGATGGGAGGCAGCTGCAGGACCAGCAGTGCATCTGTCACACAAAGTCCATCTCAGTGGAGCTGTCACAGACCCTCTGCCTCCAGGTAAACCTGGGCCATGGTCACAACTCTGCAGTGAGGGATGAGTTGAGAGAAAMCCCTAAATACAATTGCATAGTGCAATTTGTGCTGCAAGTTACTTTACCTTACAAGAATTGATAAAATGTGAGGTAGGAGGCTGAGACAGATCCTTTTCCCTTTCCTGGCACTGATGGAAAAAGTTGTTCAGGTATGGATCCTAAAATAGAAAACACTGACATTAATTTATATTATAGATGATTAGCATTCAGTGCCAGAAAATGGTTACAGCAATCACCCATAAACACACTTGGTCCCCACCATCTTGTACTGCAGTCATGGAAAGAAAATCAATTTATTTCGTCCAGCCCATTGGCCAGCACAGCTACTTGCAAAATTCCAGGCAACTAATAATTTTTTAGTGTCGTGAGTGATTAATTTTTTCCTCACCATCTAAAGGGTTTCAAAGGCCAGAATTTTTTTCTTCCTGGTGCTTACAATTTATTTTCTTGCTGTTTAAATTGATATTCCGCATCTTTTTGTTGTTACAACCTTAAACAATTTTTTTCCTTGAATTGTATATTCCATCACTAGCCACTTGCCTTTCTGAACTGAAATAATCTTTAAATGTTATAGGAACAAATTCACACAGATTTTAAAACCMCTTTCAGACACCCCTTGACACTTTGTGTGTGTAAGCAGGCCACAGARCTGAGAGGAGTGTTGGCTTACCTGAGTATTTACAGTTGATACAACGAAAGTAGAGACTTTGAAAAGTGGTTTCCCACTGTCCACCCATTTTATATCACCGCCAATCTGCTGTTAAAACAAAAACAAAAATATTTTCCCAACTATTTCCTACTCATTCAAGTYTGCACCAAATCTTGAGGGCACAGCTTTGCACGTGAGTGTGCCTGAGCTGCAGTGGCTGCTGTGCTTTCACAAACACCATCAGTGCAACACAAAATCACTGTTCAGCACAAGATCGATGCCACCATTCAAGGGAATCATTCAAGATCCTGCCCCACCCTGTCCTCATGACAATAGCAAAACAAACACAAGGAGGCAGAAATAATCCAAGCTGTACTGGGTCAGCGGGAAAATATGATATCACACCACAAAACTGGAGAATGAATCATGACTGTGGATCACATCAGCTGGAGAATGAATGTCATATGGCCTGAGTTTGTGAAAAGACCTCTTTTTGAGCACTCTGATTCACATTTTGAGATGTTGTAACACTGAAGAATATATAAAATATACTTTTTCCATACACACCTGTGAATCAGCAACAGACAAGACTCAGGCCAGTCCTGCAGATATTTGTTACTACACTCAGTGATATGAAAATRAATATCCTAAACCAGACACCTTATTTATCTTCACACTCCTCAGCAAGTGCAAATGGGAATCTGATCTCATGTAAAGCACCTGCAAATGAATGCTCTGTGCCCTCTGAAGAACATGGAAGTATGATGGATACCTTTGCACTTGGCTCCTGAAGGCTCAGGTAGTTGGGGGGCAGGCTGCTGGCCACTGGCACGTGGTGCTCCTGCGAGGCCAGCTGGGCATCTTTCAAYAAAGGAAGCCAGGCGTACCCCACTGTGCACAAGAACAAAGAAATGGGACTCTTTGGAAAAAAAAACCAAGCTTCTGAAGTTCATAGGAAGACAATAACATCCAGCCAAAAACTTTGAAATCCTTATTTGAATGTACACAGTTTATASTTATAATTGAAAGTAATTCTACTACAGGTACCTGGTGTTTCCAGAGCCTCTTTCTTTTTGGCATTAGCTTTTGCATTTATGTCACAGGTGACATGATAAAATGAAAACAGAATGTGGTGTTTCTTATGGAGTTGAGTGGGAAGTTCAATTTTCACCTGAAATGTAAAATGTTACACCTCACTTTAGTTTAAAAATCAATTAAACCAGGCATCAGAGATGGGCTAAATGAGTGACATCTCTCTCTACACAGAGGTCTAAATATAGTCTGCCTTTACTGGGTAATGTTCACCCCACAGTAATTAATAATCCCTTAAGGAAATTGGTTATGATGATCATCTCTCACTTTTACTTACAACAGCATTTTTTCATTTTGTCTTGTGGAGGAATATTTTAATTAATGATGAAAGAGCGTAAGATGAAAGAGGACAGAATTAAAGAGTGGTGGACTCTGCTTAGAAGTGATCACCTGCACTTTAGCAACCATAAATAGCCAGCACCATGCTCCTATTTTCAGGATGACCAAACTAAAAATGAAAACAACATCTCTGCTACTACTTCATTATCATTTCATGGCAAAGACCAAGTARTAAAGGCCGACATGAGAATAAACTTTTATTTATGATTTCTGCTCAGTCTCAAATCCTGTATCATGCCATCCATGAATCCCTACATGCTGGTTTTGAGGTATTATTAATCTATTATAATAAAAATACAAAGCAACCAGAACATATTACCTTAAGAACTAATAAAAATGACCCTTTGCTCCTGTGAGCTGTGATGAAGTTTATCCAAGCTAATCCTATGCTAAAGTAAGGGTTAGAAATTGTTGAKAAATGCTTCCAGTGTTAAATCAGCTTATGAGTAAGAAACTGTACCATAAATATAGACACAAAATGGGCACTTATATGTGGAGAGTGAGATACCTTTCTTCTTAATATTCTACGTTCTTTTAAATTCTGCACTTGCTTTACCAGGAACATTTCAGATAGGAGCACACCTCCTCCAGCCAAATTGGCAACATCAGAATTCAGCTCCTCATTCAAGCTGAAAGTCATCTACCCAAAGCAAATGGCTCACTAGCATCACATGATGGACACTTTGAGATGTGTAAAACCCCAAAGCACATCTTGTAAAGGGCTGGTAGGGGGTTCATGAAAATGTAATGCTCCAAGTCCCACCTCAGTTCCTAAACATGAATCTTAAAGTTGATACTTCACATGTAGTCGTATATTTTCTGCTGACCTTGCCTCTGCCTATTTATCCAAGTAAATTTTTACTGAAAAAGGGAATTTTACTAAGAGAACAGTTTGCAAAATGCTGGCTATACACTGTGCTGTGTGCCAGTCTTATCACCGCACAAAAAGCAGTAGGGGAAAATCCAGAACAGACACTTGACATTCCAGGCCATCCAACACACAGGCACTGATAGAGGGAGATTAAGTTCACCTGCAGGAAGCCTGGGGAATCAATACTTGGTGCTGGTGAAACACAGATGCACGTGCAGCTAACATTTGGCAAAGGCCACCACATGAACTGTTCTGTAGCTGCATCCTCAAAAGCACCAGCTAAATGACTTGGGCAGCCACCACACATCACTGAACATTCTGTTCAGACCATTGGATCAACAAAAATGCCCCGATGCAGATCTTATATCTCAGAGAGGGATTTGGTCTGACACTTGGCTCCACACTTCATCATAATGTTTACTGTTTCCATTAAATTCAGAGGTGCAGCTGGACCCTTAATGTAATCCAGACGTGCATTTKAGAGAGCTGGACTGTTCCTAATTAATTCTACAGCATCTTAACTGTACTCAGAACATCTTACAAAAGGAACAATTCRCTGAGTTGATTTAAGAAGAGAAAACAAAACATGAGACTGCATGTCAATCTCACTGCACAACCCTTTCCAGATACACAGACAATTGCTACAGAACTGTTCTGTACAGATATTTTTCTGCTCCATTGGCAAACATGGGGGATTTGCAGACATTTAATGAAAGGAAAAGCAGACTGACCTCGTCATAGAAATCAGGATTCTGGGAATGATGTAGCACAGCAGTGTAGGCTGACGTTGTAAATAAGGGTCCACCYGGCTTCCCATAAATGCACTGATAAAAGTGACATGTTTGCATTACATTGGGAAATTCTGCTGAAGATACTAGTATTGGTATATCTAATATGCATGTACATTTAAAACAATATCATGAAAGATTGATTATTACTTTATGAAATATTAAAATAAATGTTTTAAGTGCTCAAACGTGGATYTTTTAATACACACTTCCAGTAAAAGGTCATTGATTCTGTGAAAATTACCCTGTGCTCAATTAAGCAATGCAGACTCCTTAGACTTCTTCCTTGCTGTTACCAATTTCAGAGTTTCTGCAAAAAGCTTTACAAAATCCATTTCATTTTTATGCAGTTCAATACACAATACAGTGCTTTTTTCCAAAGTTACAAAACTGTTAACAATCTCCTTTCTGGCAGGGTCCCGTCTGGGCGCTCTCAATTACTGAGTAATGGCAATTTTATTTATTGCTGGGAAAACGAGACCACAGCTGTACTATGCAACAGCCCTTGGGCAATAGCAAAGTTAACRATTAATTCTCAGGGCCTTCTAATTTTGTGCTTTTTATCAATCAAGTGTCCAGAGCTCAGTGAGAAATATAAGACAAATAGTAAATTCAAGAATAAGCAAGCTGCACTGTAAAAAAWGGCTCAGTTTTCTTGTATTATCTTCTTTCCCCTCCATAAATGAGAAAGCTGGCAGTGCAAAATGGAATCACTATGACCAGCTGGGATCTAACAGAASCACAGTGCAAATGTAGAGGGATGTATGACAACATCCACTCTGGAATTGTTCTGGTTTAGCACAGCCTTTATTCCTGGGTTTRACATGTCCTCAGAATCAGCACTCTCTCTTGCAGCTCACCTTCAGTGGCTTTGCTCCCTCTTCATCAGAGCTTTTAAACTCAATGCACACTGTTATATTCCGTGCCTGGAGAGACAGGAGTGTGTTAAAGCTTAGATCAGAAATGGGGTACCCATAAAAACTCAGGCAAATTACAGAATTTGTAATTTGTAATCAGAATCCAGGAGAAACATGCAGATGGCATATTAATATTTATAAATGCCTGTAARTCACAGTGGTATCACTATAAATAAAATTTCCAAAAAAACCTGAAAATTGCAAACCAGGCCTCAAAAGGACTGTACGGAAGCAGACTATTAAGAGACCAGGACTTACCTATATCTTGTCCTWAATTAATTAATTTTCAATCACCATGAAAACACAAGTGCTACTCAGGTTTCATTAAGAACTACAAACATCCAGATTAATTTTATCTGCACWTATTATGTCATTAACATAAAGCCCTTCTGAAAATTGTGAACAAGGTATTACCGCATTATCTCTCTTTAAATAACTGATACAACTTAAAATTAACCCATAGTCTCATTAAAATTGTACCAATGTCTTATGATTGCAAAACCACAGAAAGATGAAAAGCCAGCTCAGTGACACCACCACTTTCCTCTCCTTTATAAGCATTTCTTCACTCCTACAAGAGCTCATGCAATGCACTGGTAGCCCCATGATGGCCCRAATCAGCCACAGGCTGTACCTTGTTGAAGTGTTTTTGGCTGTCATACTTGAGGTGTTTTGGATAGATGTAGATTTGGTTCTTGTAAACTCTGTAAGGTCGAGAATATTTTGTTGAYTCCTGCACAAACTCCTCAACTTCCACTGTAGGTTGATGCTCCTTTACATTATGGAATGGCTTGACTGGAATGAAGGATGAAGTTACACAGTCTTCAAAAGGAAAGAAAAGAGAAACATCACATATCATGGTTTTTTACAGTCTTCCCACTAAAAATAAGTAGTATTGAAATGGAACATGCAAAATCCTGCCTTAATTTATGAAGAATGAGTAATGCTGAAATGCCTGACATTTGTGTTACCTCAGAACTGTTGCAGTATACCATACTTAAATGGTTTCTCTCACTTCAGTTAAKCTGTACAGCATTGGAAACCTCTTCTGACACCCCCAATATYTGGTGACATTTAATGCTGTGACAGCCCCATTGCAATATGGACAACTTCTACACAATGTACTGAGTGATGCTACTTCTAATCAATTTTACAGCTCAACAGCTCATTTAAGTTTTTCTATTATCTAATAACATAATAAATAAAATGAAGAAATGAGCAGTGCAGAACTCGATCAAATTTACGATGCAATTGGGATAACTGAAATCAGATCAAGAAACAGAAAGTGAAAATAAGCACTCTGAGTCTGGGAGCGATTAAAATTGGACAGAGAATACTTTCTCTTCCTATGCCATTAAATCAGTGAAGCATTTAACTTCATGGGGAATTCAAGCTGAGAGGGGTCACAAACTCAGAGATGTCCAGAGCTATCAGAAATATTTCTGGGAAATGCCACTGGGCAGTCCCTGCATACAAATTCCTTCCTCAAACCGATAAACCCCAGACAAAGTCTACCAATATGTTATGAGGAAGCTGAAAAAAGCTGGTGAACYCTCACATACACCATGGCAAATTTTACCTCCTTCTAAACTAGCACAAGAGGAAATTGCCAGTTTCAGAGTCATGAAGGTGCTCTGAAACCCAGGTACGTTGGGGAGGAGTGGCTCTAGGCCATCTGCAGCAGTGTGGTTTCTTTCTTCTCTTTCACAGACACTGAAAACTGGCCAGGTACAGGATGAAACAAAGAGTGGTGGAATGAAATGACAACAAATCAAAAACAGTCCCTTGCATACATTTTCCTATACAATGGACACTTCTGTCAGAACTGTCTCGAGGCACAATTGTGGATGGAAAGCCTGTGACCATGTCCTATTTAATGAGAATAATTAAAGTGGAATCYTACTTGGATGTTCCAAAGGAACACAATCAACCGCAATGTCCAAACAGCCAGGTATAGTCTGTATTTTGCTAATCTTCTCTGCTCTGCAATGAGAGAAATGAAAACGTTTTATGACATTAGAACAACAGAGATGATACCATTACAGGAATTAATCTAAAATGAAAAACAGACTCTGATTTAATGTACAAATATTCATTAGGCACATTTAACATACACCCATTGGCTATTAAACACTAATCAAATGCAACAGCAGAAATAAAATATGATTTGGTTTATGTTTTCTTTTTTTTTTCCCCTTGTAGAAGAGGAAGAAAGTGATGAAGCAAACTTGATGAGAATTAACTTATCTGCCTTAACTTTCTAAAATCTGAATGAAATATTTSCTAAAAGGAATTCAATGAGCACTGGGATAAGAGGAGTTCACCACATCGTGGTTCTGCAAGTGCCATGCTGAAAAGGACCAAGACATATTCCTTGTGCCCAAGCAATGTGAGCAGTGCCAAAACCACGATGTTAAACCTCTTTTGTCTAGGAGATGCTTTAGAGACACAAACACAGCAGTGGTGACACTGATGAATAGTCAGTGAYGTGTCCTGACCAGTAACAGGGAGATGGCACAAGTTAAGGGCCTGATCCAAGCCCCATAGCTGGCATTCAGTCTTTCTATAATAGTTTTTTTTTAATATAAATGGAACAGAAGTTATTTAGATTAATTCATTTCTAGGCACATTTAGAGTAGAAGGGACAAGAAGAAATACATGGTTCAATTCTCATGTCACTTATCCAGTATAAACACAGACCCTGCTCTAGGATTTACCTGATTTATACCTGTGGGGAAGACTATCCAGCCAAACCTCTGTTCAGTAATTTACAGACTGTAAAACTCTTGGAGAAGGTTTCTACTTTCAATGTCCATTCTTCAGTTTACCATGGAGACTCAAACAAAGAAAAGCAAGGAGTTGGGAAACCTATAAAGAACGTTTTTGCATCTCTGTCACCCTTTTTTTCTTTTTTTTTCCCTGAGATAATGTTCTCTTTTGGGGTACTTCACCTGCATCTCTCCTGACAGAAGCTGATTTAAGCAATCACTATTTTTAGGTACTAGTAACATTTACTTTAATGTGCCAAATGACATTTCAATTTTCCTGGAAAGTCCAACCTCAAGCACTTTTTGGCAGGTGATAACCTAATGTGAAAAACACTAATGTAATATAATTTAATATGGCCACTTTGGCACACTGTGTTAAATAAAGGAAAAAAAAAACAGTGAAAATTATTCTGCATAGCTTTGTAAAGTTTCAAAGCAAGTCAGAAACTTTTCCTTACCTTCTGTATTCTGCTATTAGTTTAATCAAATCTTCCATGGAAATCTTATTACTTTCTTGCCTGAATAAAGGTGAGAATCGGGAGTCTCTGTCAACATTTCCCTGATTATCTTTAAACACTGGTCTATAAAGAAAGAAAAACATGTTTATAAACACTCACCCATAAATACATGCATATTTATATATATATTTATATATTTGAACATTTGAAATTGTCATGTAATCTTTTAACAAGGCTRTGATATGAATTCCTACACAAATTCATGGCCTCTCCACAGATGTCCACCCAAGAAGAGCCCTGCCAAGCTTTATGTTAGCAGAAGCACAGGCAATTYCAGTTTATTCCATGTGCATCCCAGTCCTGCAAAGACSTCAGAGCTGGTTGGARTGAGAGCCTCTCCCCCATCACAGACATGATCCCTCACTTGAACAAAGAGAYTGATTCCTTCTTTGAAGGAACCAATTTGAAGAATTCAATGCATCAATAGGTAGCTTTATACATAGGTAATTTCATCCAAGAAACTATTATCCAAGGAAAATAATTATAATTTTAAATAACTGAAATCATGGCAAGCTGTCAAATCCGAGCCACCATCTCTTACCACACAAAGAAACACAATGCTTTTGCAGAAGCAGGTTAGAGACCTCAGTGAAAGTTCCTGTGCATTAAATCTGTCTTGTGCCCTCCAGGAGCACAACACCGACTCACTGTGCCTTAGCATTCCTTCACAAAACAAGTTTGTGGAGCACCAACTAAATTTTTGATGAAGCAGCTACACAATGCCCAGTGAACTGGAAAAGAAGGATACCCATCTAYAACGGAGAACAATAAATATCAGCTGTTGTGTGCACAGGAAAACATTTCCAGACATTTCCATTCCTGCTCATTGACACTTGCAGGATCTAAYTAAGACGTTGCAGTGCCCTTTGGATATCCTCAAGGGTCGCACACGCTGGCTGGACCGGATAATGTAACAGCTATCCAAATTAATGAACCTTGGATTCAACTGTAGTATGAGAAAACATTGCTTAACAAAAGTAAAATGTTCTTGACACTAAGTGCTGTTTTGTGAATCATTTGGCCAATCTTCCTTCCTTAATTTACTTCTCTGTTCCACTGCCAGTGAGAAGAATTGATGCCAGGACAAATTGTTGCCAGATGCAAAGTAACGGAGCAAACCTTTGGAAGAGGATCGCAGGAATGAGGATAAATGCACCATATCTTAACYTAATTAACTGAGAGAAGCCCCCCTATTTCATTTCTTTGCAACTGTAGAGAATGATCAACTGTCTTCTATCAGATTTTTGCCTCCAGCTGTTAGAGGGAATAAGGTCCACACCAACACACCACGTCAAAAAGCTTACCAGGGAGAAACCAGACCTAATTTCTGGCAGCCACCGCTTACTCTACAAATCCTATTAAACTGCTGTCAGAAAAAAAGAAAAAGGAAAGAAAAAAGATTTAACAATTACTACAGTATTGGTGCCACAACGATGTTTCTTGGACTCGGCATTGCTTCCTCCTCCAGACTAACAGAGAGGACCAAAGCATTTGGTGAGTGATCTCCTCTGTGCCACTGGGCTCTGCAATGTGCTGCTGAGCAAATCCAGGCTCTGCTGGAGACTGTTCAGTAATTCCAGAGCAGGCTCTGACACCAAGCAAACCCCTGCTCAGTGCAGCAGGGTGTAGGGAAGGGCTGGGGGTGCAACTGCAAAAGGAAAGTGAAGCTGCAATAGCTCATTCTGGGTCAGTGGCACTGAGCACAGCCTTCCACGAGGCTCAGGGACCAGCATCATGATCCTCAGGTCTCTTCAAACCCAAAAGATTCCATGGTTGCCCACTCCTCCCCACTGGTTCGGAGTCAGAAGGGCTTTACAGAGTCATCCTGCCCACAACCACTGCTCTGCAGCATCACTGCTCCCTGGCTATCACCTCCAGGACTGCTCCTCAATTGCTCAGCACCGTATCCCAGCCTAAATACATAATACATGTGTATTGTGCACCCAGGACAAAATTAAAGGCTGGTAAACACCACAAACAGGGAAATATTTATCTCTTCAACTTACACACATTATTCCATTTATATAAAGCTCTTACAACTACATGAGTAATTTACACATCCATTGAAAACAAGATAACCCTCCTTAAAAAGGTGTGTTTGATGCCCTGGTCAAACTAGTGGTGTCTCCATTCCCCCATTTCAGGCTCATTGCAGCTGAAGAGTTGCCAGAGCAGCAAATATTGAATGTGTTACAGCTGAGTAACTGCAGCCCTATGTTTTGCTAGATCCTTGCAGGTGGAACCAGAGTGCTCCTTGTCATGGTAAAAACACCAAAGGCATTTGAGAATGAAAACTGTCACATCTAAACAAGGAAATGCTTAGAAAACTTCTCCAGTCCTGGAGTCCAATATTTGTCTCATATATTAACAAYGCCTTAGTGCTGGATACTTATTTACTGAGATATTTGAATATGAAAATTTCACAGACCTAAAATATTGTAGAGWTTCTAAAGGTGGTAATTTAGGGGAAAACAAGTTAATAGATTCCACAAAAGAAACTGAAATACCACCTCAGTATTGAGGGTTTGTATGATTCTGCTCTTCCAACATTGTCCACTAGCTGATTGCCCACAATCCTAGAAGTTTTTAGAGCACAGAAAACCTATACATTGTTCATCATATAATTTTGAAAAGGGTACTATTGAAGTAGTGGTTTATGAGTTGTGGGAAAATTGCTCACCTCCAGGGTTAAACTTTCAGTGGAAGATCTGCAGCTACTGGAAATCAGYRCAGCCTCACTGTCTTCAGCTACCTCAGCCTGAACCAAAGCAGCAGCTGCAGAAGCTGCTGAAGGATTCAAATATTAGGCTCTAAAACATGATGTTTATGAGGGTGGAGGAGGCTTGAAGGARTAAGAGTGTAAAAACTAATCTCTGTGAATGAAGTTTCCCCCCACATCTACAAGATGTAGCTGAGGCAGATATTTGCAAACTTTGGCAGTTCTGGCAGCAATATGAGACTCTGACACRCTGTAATTCTAACACATACCGTAATTATACCTGCGAGAGCACACAGACACCAGATTTCCCAGCAGGAAAGCAGGGAAGAAGCCTGAGTCATGCTTCTGAGCAATGCTAACAAACTGGTGCCACAGGAGCTAATTAAGAGTTTCAGTCACATGTGCAATACTCAACTGTCAAGCGTTTGGCTTGCCGAATGCATACGTAAAAATCGCACTGAGGCCATCTGTAACTGCTTTAAGGAGGGAAAATTTCCAYACAAAAACAGGAGTGTGGTTAATGCCAGAATGAACTAACTGGAAAACACATGTCCCAACCCAGGGTTTTGTTATTTATCATAGCCAAACCATCCTTTCCCCCCTGTAGTGCAATAGCCTCATGCGGAAACTTCCATTTTCAAGTTGTGAAAACAGGAATAGGTTTTACACTTTGCTTTTACCAAAGTCAGTCCTGAGCAATGTTAATACATAAGCAGATGTAAATGAGAGTGGAATTGGAATTTTCTCAATGCACCCTAGCCTTTTGGGGTGCTCTCTGCCCCAGAGGGATAGCAGCTCAACTTCACTCATGTCTGTTGAGATTTTCCTCAGGCAGAGCAAGCACAGACCCGCAGCTCTGGGCTGAGGCACACACTCCTAATGCAGGGCAGGGCAGCTCGGGCACACACAGCCCAGCAACTGAGAGCCACAAGAGTGGGGCACAGCCCAAATCCTGCTCCTGCCCACTCCCTCTCACCACAAGGCAACCAGGGARTGATGCTTGGAGAATCCTATGGAAGGAAAACACACTTCTTTCCAAATTAAAAGAAAATMTTTCTGTATTTTATTTGTGGCRGGATTTGCTGAAGCTGTGGAAGAATGTTCTAGTCTTCTTTTTACACACAAGTGCCGGGCCAGACCCTGAGCCAGTTAAAATCATCACACCACCTAAAGATAGCTACAGCCAGGGCTGAGTTGCAGAGCACATCACTGATGGGATTGCACAGTGCACAGGCAGGCAGGACAGGAAGCTCCAGGTCAGTCTGTGCCAAGCCTGCACCTCCTGCCATTGCAGTYTGTTACATGGGAAAAGTGTCTCTATCAACCCATCAATATGGCTTTGATGAATGGTCCTTTGGCTACACAGAAATAGCAATATTTATGAGTATCCTTGAGCTTGCAATGACAGATCAGAACACATTATCTGCCTTTCCCTGGAGCACTCACTTATCTCTTCTCTTCTTACTGGATATTGATAAAAAAAGTAGGCAAATAAAAAACAAATGAACCCTTCAAACGGCCATACCTCTCTGCATGTTTTCTTGTTTGCCACCTAAGCCCCATATTCTAAAATCAACAGCTTTCCCCTGCACATATCTTGGGAAATGATGCCCTTGTGGGCACAGAGCTCTCTCTCATAGCCATAGGCAAGGCCACAATGTGACTTTTTCACCCAGCACTTGCTCTTTTCTTCTCCCTACAGCTTCAGGCAGCTCTTCACCTGGCCTGCTACTGTGAGAACAGAAGCCACACAGAAAGTGGAATATTGTCATTTGGCAATTGACAGTTTTCCTTTTTATAGAGAATATAAATTCTATTCCCCGCTCTACACATGGCAGAAAGAAGGGAGATACACRGGAGGGTCTCCATCAGGGAGCTCTCTCATCCCAGTAAGCTGAAGAAATTACACAAGACTGAGAAAGAAAAAAAGGAGAGGACAGAGAAAGAACTGACATTGAAAACTAAAGGGAGAACAAATGGAAAAAAAAGGCATATTTGGTAAAAGGGGATCAAAAGGCCACAGGGGTGCCTCAATCTTGAGGTGTGACCAGCAAGAAATTATACAGGAGAGAGAGAAAGAACAAAAATCCATTACTGCCACAGCACTGACCTGCAAAAAAATCCAACTGACCTGCCAAATGAGAAAATAAAAGTTCTCCATCACCTACTAACCATGAAAAATGCAAGAGCACCTGACCCACAATCCCCCAAAGCACTTCAAGTCCTTGGTTAGATTTTTCTTAAAACTTGACAAGCATCAAAACAAGAACAGAACTTCACACTTGCACCTACTTTCTAGGTGGCCACCGCAACTTTATTTAATATCACAATTATCTTTGCAGGAAATTCTTGAGAGAACTGTGACTTTGAAATCTCTTTGGTAATTTGTAATGCTCAATAAACGGTGGAGCTCACAATAAATTGATATTCTGTCAGCTACCTTTGCTATTCCCTGGCAACTTCACTGCATACCTGAAGAAAAGATTCCACCACAGTACCATTTAATGAGCACGTAACTGACATTTAGCTGTGAGAAAAATAGGGCAGTGAAACAAAAAAACTGCAGGATATTTTAGGGTCCTGGACCAGAGAGAAAGCTTTGCTTAGCCTCAGGCAGAAAAAGTGGAAAAGAATAAAAGGATAGAAGTCCAAGATTATAAGCTATAAGGTGCTTATAAAATCATGAAAAGAATGAATACATACCTCACTGACCAAGCAAATGGCATACGGTATTTCCCCAGCTTGCTGCAGAACTGTTTATTGGATTTTAACACTTTCTGTGCACACTGCAAAAAAGGAAATGTAAATTATTTCATCAATATAATTTYAAGACCTGAACTGCTACACAGTACATACAAGTACTTCTCTGTTGAAGAGGCTATAGTGCTCCTAAAATAATTTGGCCTGACAGTGTCCATAACAAAAGGTTCCAGGGTGGCCAGCAGAGACATCACAAGACAAATATGATGCTGTTGAGAAATTAAAGCCTATCACCACTTCTTTAGTGAGAACTCAGCATCTTTAGTGAGAATAACAGCATTAAAGCTGTTATTCCAGTTTCCTGTAATTACCCAAAGAAGTGCAGTGCCTGCTCACAGAGACAGACAGAGGCCAGCCCTGACTTTACTCATGTACAAAGTTCAGGAGTTCATAATTTCTAAAAGATTGCTGAAAGATAATATCCTTGTACTGAGGCATAACTAGCACAGGAATGCACCAAAAAGGGATTTTTGCAAACAAAATGGTGCTTCATGCATTGATTGATTGAGCCAGTGGAACTTGGTACATTTGCTTTGTGGGGCTCCTGGGAGCTTGTCCTGCTCAGCAACCCCACACTGCTGAGATTTGTCAGCACGATTAGCARTGCCTTCAGCTTCCAACAGGCTGGAGCTCACAGAGAAGGAGCTGATGCTCCTGTTACATTACCTTAAAAGAATCAGGATTCTTAATGTAAGGTTCGGCACCGCTGGCAATGTTTCCTGTAAGCACCTTTTCTATTTTTGCCACTAGTACAATCTCAGAGTGAGGATTACTTATGGAGAAAAGAGCCTGTGGATAAAAGAGAGAAAGTTCAAAAGTGTACAGCTACACTGGAGAAAGGAAATACTGCCAGTGGCTCCGTGTTGATGGAAACAGCAACAAACCAAATCCACAAAGGATTATTAAGGATTATTATCTCTACTTATTTAACACAGCCAGATGGAAAAGAAAATCTTTGTGCTAGTGCTGAAGTCAGCTTGTGCACATGCAGCACCTTGCAAAGAGACTGACTGGAGCCAAAAAGCAGCGTGAGCACGTGGCATGGCCCAACCTAACTGCTCCTTCCTGGGTAGCACCTAAAAACTGGCCTGAATCAGTCATTCCTCAGGGAGAGAAATGAGCAGAAAAGGCAACACATTCTGCTTCAGCACACAGCTTACAACAACAGCAACAATGTGGAAGCACTTTGAGATTATTGCAGCATTTAGGKGCTGCTTTGAGATGAGATTTTGTTTGGCTGGTTGGGAGAGGTCAGCAAATGGACCCAAAGAACACAGAAAATACAGGTGGTTTCTCTAAACAAGAAACACTAACTTTYATCACAGTTAAATTGTAAATGGTGTGTGCAGGGGGCTCAGACAGCAAGTGGTTGTGCATAACTGACACACAAAAAGAGAATTTTATTGAAAACAAGAATCACTGGTAGTATACATAAACTTTCCAGTAGAGCCACATAAACTCTCCAATGGAAAAAGAGCACTACTGAGCTAAAATAAGTCACACGAGTCACCAAGCCATGCAAGTCACATGTGGAATACCTGTTTGGGGTATTTCAGCCACTCTTCTGGGAACCCTTTGACCCGTGGTTCTTCCATGACATTTGAGTCAATATTTTCAACTCCACCATTTTCAAATGGACACGAGGAACTGGAAATCATCCGTCTGACAAGAGTGTGGTTCAAATCCACATGAAAATCAGCAGAGATCTTCCTGCCATCTCTGACATCATACAGTGCTACACTCACAAAGAAAGGCTCTACCTGGAGAAAATACCAGAAATAGAATATAGCAGTAACTGAGACAATGGGGGTAACAGCTCTTTTTTAAGAGTTTTTGCAATTAGAAAAAAAAGTMAACAAATATTATAAAAAGATTATGAGATGCATTAAAAACACAYGCTTGCACACACTCCAGATTAGTTTCCAACTTAGATTTTAGGGGKTTTTAAAGATAGTTTGTTGACAGGRTGCCAGAAGAGGAATTGACAGCTTAGAAACTCACWGAATCAAAACCAAATAGATAACTAATTACTAGGGTAAATGAATAGAGCCCCAGAAAATACACTGCAGGATTTTCAAAATGTAGATTCAGAGCCACTATAAAAGAGGGAAGAGTGAGTGTGGGCTTTCCAGGGATCGGCAGAAATGCAACACAAAGATGACAAATGTAAGTAGATGCAAAATGTTTACTGGTACAAACACAAAAGCGTGGGTGTATTATTCTGTGGGAAACACATGTTCCATTTTGCTGGGAAAGCAAGAGCATTCAAACCACTCTGACAGTGCCCACTTATCACATGGCATGGTACCAGGGAATTCAGTCCTGTGACTCAAAGTAACCTCCAGAGAGCACCCATAGTTCTGATGGAATAAATCAGCCTCAGAGWAACACCACCTGAGCTGTCCAGAAATCAGAACCTGAAACTGTGGAGATAAAGAGCAGTGCACAGCAGGTACATGTTCTGTGCTTTTTCAGCCTCTGCAGTGAATATTGCATGCCCTTGGTGCAGTTATCGTGACTTTATTTAAACAGTTATTCCAGTCTGCCAAAAAAAGATATTGATTACATCAGGCTGAATTTGCACTCACTGTAGAGGTCATCTTCAAATGAAAAACAAACAAATCAACAAACAAAATCAATGCCTCATATGTAATATATGGAAGTGGAGTTGTTGGGACACTGATGTCTCATAACTTCCCTGCTTCAGAGAACTAACCAGAAGCTATAGACTGACATCTGCATCTCATTTTGCCCTTTTTCTCTTACAGTAAGAATAAGCAAAATTTTCTGTTTTGTCCTGGTTTTAGCTGGATTTTTCCACTAGATGAAACATCCTGTCCTTTCTATTTTGCCTTCTCTCCTGTAACTTTATCTGCCTGGTTCCTGGTCTCTCTCCGAAAAACAGAAAAAAAACCCCCAATTCACCAGCAATTGATATTCAATTGCCTCCCTACATAAGTCTCAGGGGTTTAAATTTCTTCTTCTTATAGCAGTTGTTGAGAATCCTCAAGGATTTAAACATTTTTAATTCTCTACTGAACAGCAGCTGAAAGTCTGCAATCTAAATCAGGTTCAAAATATCTACTGCAAAGTGAATCAGTTTCAGTATTCAGTCCAAAGGGATGGTCAGGGGAGAAGAAGTGAATGCAGTATGAATGTGTGATACAGCTTTCCTTTCACTTCTCTTTCCAAAGTAACACCTGCACAGAAAGATAGAAAAAGAAGAAAAAAAAAGGAAACAAAAAGAGAAAAATCATAGGGAAATAAGAAAGGCTTACATTGGTTAAAGGATCATTTTCATTCTCAGTAACACAGGCCTGGAGATTCAAACTGAGGGATTTGCAGGTTATCAGGATCCTCTTTGCAGGCTTTTCTTCAAATGGCTTTATCACTGAGTTTGTCCCTGGAAACTCCTTTTTCTGAGGATTCAATGCCTGAAATAAGTTGGGCAATTTGTTATACACAGCAAAAAGCATCATATTCCAAAACTAAGTAAGCTTTTTAAAGGTCTTTCCAATCCCTGAAGCACCTGAAAGCCTCAAAAAGTCACTGTTGGTATTCACTGTTGGTATCTTCATATTACTACAGTAACTGAGTACTATTCCTAATTTACAGATTGGGAAGCAAACCAGAAAGATTGCCTGAGGACGTATATCATGTCAGAGGCAGAATTAGGGATTCAAATTAGACTTTCTATATTTTCAGAACAGACTTTTTTCTCATTTACTTACTGGTTTTGAAACTTCAGCTTTTAGTCTCCTCCTATAGATTAAAAACCCTCACATTTTCAGATTATTAACACCACATTTTAGAATGAGATTCCAGGCATTTCCCTCTTTTCCARTCACTTACCACATCACTATTTCAATTCACTTAATACTTTTAATAAAGGCCTTACAGTTGATTGACAGCAGACTCAAGTTTAAACATACACTGATCCCACTGTTACTTAAGCCTTCTTTTTAAGTAAAATAAAATTTCTATTTAAATCACATTCAGTGGAAGAAATAACATTCTTTGAGTCCTGACATTAAATGATAAACTTTGCTTTAACACTTGTTTTAAGCTAATTCAGAGCTCAGCTCCACTGTAGTGGATGACCTCCAGAGGTCACTGCCACCCTGAGCCACTCTGCAATGCCAGCACAGAAATCTCTGTGGATTACAGAYACCTCCCCTCCTTCACAGCTGAAGCCTGGGCTATACCAAATTGCTTACAGAAGTGCAGCCCACTCTGCTGACTCAGCTAACCCAGTTATTTTGTGCACCCTGTATTCAAAAACTTTCAAGAATTTGACAAAAAAAAAAATTAAAATCGCTTACTGCTATATCAGGATCCAAAGAGAAAAGGTTTAGCCGCTCTGTRTTTCGAGAAGCTTTCACTGTTTCTTCTGTTTCTGTGATGTACTGTGGTGACAGATAATAAATTAGTTTTCTGCACAAGAACAGAAATCCATAGATTTGTTAGACTTCTAAATGAAAGATCAATGTTTCACTCATAACAACATTTCCCACTTCTGCAGCAGTTATCCAAAGCACCCCAAGCACTCTTTGCTTGTGGAGCAGGCATTTTCAGGCCATGACACACCTCTAAAGAATCCCAAAATAGATCAATTAAGTAATTCAAGTTTTTGTTACGTCCATGTATCCTATCCATTGAGTAAGATGTCAGATCACTGCATTAAATCCAGTTTAGAGATTCCTAAGCTGAGGGAAATAAACCCCCAACAAACCAGTGCCACAGAAAGACCCCTGTGGCAGGGGAGGGCAGAAAGGGGAGCAGCAGATGTCCTGGGCACACACACACAGACTGCAGTGTCACCCCAAGGCAAGGCTGGGAGTCCTCTCCCACCCACCCTCGGCCACAGGGTAGGATCAGACACCCCATTTCCTGCAAGCTCTCTGACAAAACCTGCTCATCCTCCTGAAGCCTCCTGGGACTTTCCTAGCCTGCCTTCTAAAAATGTATCCTTACGTCTAACTGAGAACTTTTTTCCTCGCTATTCAAGCTCATTTATTCAATATGCAAATTAAGCCCTACACATTCCCTTCCCCTCAAGGATCCCTTGGGACAGTTCTCAATTTTTTTCTCAGTCTAAATGTGCTCAATTCCTTCAATCTTTCTTTGCACTTTGATCTTCCCTAACTTCCTCTTATTTTATTTTTTAACCTCTGAACTATTAACAGACACTCTGCTGCCCTTAATACATAAACTCCATTTTATATGGTTGGTTGTTTTGTTTTCATTTTGTTTGACGATATGATTTTTTTTATTCTCTTTTACATTCTAGGCAAACACTTCACATATATGAATATGACCTASAGTAAAATTCTGTCCTCAATTGCACAGACAGCTTTCAGTTCAAATCTGTGCGAGTAACATTCTCAAAGAGCATTTGGCTGTGCAGGCAGGCAGTATCTGCAGCAGCTCACTGGCAGAAGGCTACAAACAGATTGTACATTTGTTTCAGAGAAAGCAGTGAAGCATTTCCAATCTAGCTTTTCATTAAAAAGCTTCTTAGCACCATCTACAATTATCTCATCCACATGAAGCAGTTTATGAGCTCCAGAGGACAAAATGCCTCCCCTGATAGCACAWGCATCTTTCAATGAACTTACAGAAGGCAACGAGCAGTTTGGAGCTCCTCTCCTTGCCACTCACACAGGAAATCTTGGCTCTCCAAGGGCCAAACTCTTTTGAAATGCAGTTAAGATGAGCAAATATTTCACAGATAACAGACCCTTACTTCACAGGTCTAAATCACAATACTCTGTGGAACATCTACTTTCCTTACATCTGGTGGAGATTTTCTCACTTAAACAAAAGGATTASTTGTTCAGAAAGATTATTCCTGTAATTTGTTGTGTTTTCAACAATTGCAATGGACTGTGCTATATTTTTCAACCTTTCATAATGTTAATGATCACCTATTGGCTGGCATTTTTCACCTAGGAAGTTCTTTCCACTAAACTTGTAAAGAAAAACATAACAACCATTACTTTTGCAAARTCTGGGTGCAGCATGTTCTCTGACGAATCTGCCTCATCTTGAGAGCAATCATAATTCACCAAAACTTCTGCAGGGTCTTGAAGAAAAAAATACACAAAATTACTTTATTATTCTTGACATTACCAGATAAACCCCCCTACTCCCAAGTTATTTCTTTTTATTCCCTTCAGTTTCATCAGTCTCTCAAAGAGAAGCGATGCTCAGGTAAACCTCTGTCCTCCCCAACCTCATCTCCCACTGCAGTGCTGCTCACTGTAACTTAGTCTATATTTAAACCCAATATAAAAATATAAATATAAAATTAAATATAAAAAGTTATATTGGAACTGTAGATCCAAACAACAGGCCTGATAGTTCAGTGAAACATCCAACACATTCATTCATGACAAAGACATTTTTAATTTCAGTCCATTCTGATGTAACACCAAGGGTTTGTCAGCCTAAAGATTCAGGATTCCCAGCAAAGGAGGTGTTCAGTGAGGCAGGCAGGACCTTACCTGCTCTTTGGGAGAGGGAGGGATGCAGTCTGGACTCCCTGAGCTGCAAATCAGTGGATCCAGAGAGCAGCACTGTGCACCAGCCCTGTGCTTCACTCAGCTCACCAGGGAGTGCTGTTTGCACGAGGTAACTCAGCCCCACGTGAAAGGAGTCATTTAAGCCCCTCCTTGCCAATAAAGCCTCATGTCTTTTCACAAGTTAACTCCATAGCACATTCCTGTTGCTTGTTATCAGCTTTTTTTACCATCAGAGACTTCTGTTTTCTGTTAGCCTGTGTTTTTGACCTTTTATGCATATATTTCTTCCTGTTTCATTAATATCCCTTATGGGTGGGATTTTCAAAAGTACTTCTCTGGTTCTCAAGTGCAAGTCTCTTGTGTGTCCAAGCTACAAAAACATCTTTGGCTAGATGAAGAGTATCCTGTCCTTCCAAAATTAGAACTTATTATAAACACCAGGCTAAAGAGTTCAATTAGCTCTGAACATCCATAGGATTCATGTGCATGTGGATTCAAAGCTTTGACTCAGCTCAGAGCACACACATTTTACATCTGTATTAAGGTTTTGAGTGTTTTCAGCCTTAGAATTTCAGCTGGAGTTCATCCAAACTGAATGTGGATTTATTATGTGGGGGAATGAGTTAGTGCCACACGAAGACTGCAGTGTAACAGAGCATCCAATTCCTYCTTCCACAGTGAAAGCAAAAAGCAAGAAGTAAAAGTCAATAAGCTTTCAGAGAACGAGCCATACACCACAGCTGGGGTTTCTTTTTTTTTAAATTATCAGCTCCAGATTTTTAAAGAAAACAAAATGSTGGAAAAAGAACTGATCTAACCACTCTCCAGCACAAAACTCTTTTAAACCTTCAGAGTTCCAGGACAGTAAAACACAAAGWATCAGCAAGATCATTGACAGAGAGGACTAAATTTGAAAAAGAGCTGCATCTGCAAAGTGGAGCCACGTTGCTCCTGCTGACTTTGTGGGAACAGCTTTACCTCCCCTCCAGCCTTTGAAAGTGATCTGAGAGGAGTTAGCTGACATTGTTCAGGGATTGCCAAGACTGGTGCTGCTTCTTCAGAAATCAATAGGTACAGAATCCATTACAGACTCAGGCAGTTAAAATGATTAAATACCGATATGAAGGTTCCACTTTTTTCACTTGTTGAAAATAAAACCCCAACAATACAAGAGATTTTTCACTCTTACCAAGTCTCAGATCAGTGAGATCTGCACTCTTCCTCTCCTGAACWGTCCCCTCTGGATTTATTTGCAGGATTTTGTTGAGAGTGAAAATCCAGTCATCCATATCCTGCTCATTTTCAGCTGCCAGCACAAAGTATGTGAGGTCATTCATTTTCAACTCAAAGGCATGTTTCCTAAGCCTGTTATTCTGTTGGAACAAAAGGAATATAAAAATAAACACTAGAACAAATACAAAAAGGTACTGAAAAAGGCATCCATAAGAYGGACTTGTATACATCCACTCCTTAAAAATTAMATYSRMKSAARYTTSMKYSRATKTAAAGAAAATCCAAGTAGTTCAATATTAACACAGATTTATGTCAATTTGTGCATTTAAGTGCTTCTGTGGCCAAACACGTCCTATACTTAGCCACAGGAACCTAAGATGGACAATATTCCAGAAGGGAACACMTCCCATGTGGAACAAAAAAAGGTCTCTGGTCACAAAGTGCAGCATTGGTACAGAAGTTGGAGTGGGCTGGAGAGAACAGCTCTAAAGTCTCTTACACTATTCCAGCACACCAGACATGCMAAAAGATAAACCAAAGTACTGCTAAGTCTCAGAAATATTTGAGGGATAGTGGGACCAGGACTTTCCAGAAGATTGCAACAGGACAAATTCCTGCACAGCAACTATTACAATGGGTGCTTTCCACTACTTTTTTTAGAAGGATTTTAAAAACAACTTAGGGGATTTCAGCCATTTTTCACCAAAGGCAAAGGTGAGYTATAGTGCTGGTCAATCATTGCAATGCCATCTTTTTCAAGCACAAAATCAGAACAAATGCTCATGATGCCGGGAATAGATTGAATTCTGAAATCTGTTCTGTATCACCAGATTTTACCGGCAGCAGATGATGAGTCTATCAATTTCTGCCATAAGAATTAACAGGTACTCAGTTACTGAAACAGCTCAATATAATTAAACAAAGTGATGGGATCTAACATAGTGTGCTTTATTTCTCAAATTTACCAAATTCTTAGYCTTAAGGAAGAAGTTGCATCAATTTTCTCTCCTTCTTGCTTTCATCTGAAAGAACAGTAATGCATCTCACTCCCTATGGCTTCTACAAACTTTCAAAAGCACTGACAATGGACAACAGTGCCTCTATTTTGGTTTCAATATTCCAGAAGATTGCCATCACTTTGTTGACAGATTTAACCTTGGAGTTAATAACAGACATAAAATAAACAGACATAACTGGCCATTTCACTCCATTTTTTCTTACTCAATAGTCTCAAATGACATGACAGTGGTGTCTTGTAGTTCTGCATATTATAACTATTTTTCTGCACAGTCCTATATGAACAAGTTATTTAGAAGTTCCTAAGACAGATGGTGAGATGATAGCGATACTTTTATTTAAGAGGAACAGAGGCAAAATGTGTTACTGATTAGCAGAGGAGGATGAGAACCCAGGACACTGAGAAGCAAGTTCCATGAACATTTTTTTTCCAGCAGCAGAGATGATTTAGAAGATTCCTACCCAATCTGTTGCTAATCACTTGCTCCAGTTCTTATATTACATGTCATGACCCAGATCAGGAATCAGTTAAGACTGAACTACTTCTTCTGGAGCTACTTGGGTCAAYGGGGTTAGACAAATCTTGGCTTTTCAAACTGACTTGGGATTGTGTGTGTGTRTATGTGTGCATGTGTGCTATTTTTTAGTTCTGCTACTGGAAATTCTCTTGATAGGAACTAATTTTCCTCTCAAGTACTTTATGGAGGTGAATATTCTTTCAGGGTTATCAATTTTAGTTCATTGAACACAAGGTAAGAATAGGGTTGGGTTTTGTAGCAATTGGTTCTTGGGTGGTCAGTATTTTTGCCCAATCCTGAAATCATTGTAATCTTCCAATCATACACTCAAACTAATGTAAAACAAGGATTAAAACTTCACTGAAACCTGGTACTTTTATATAACATCATATAAGGGCTCAGTCAAGGGCTAGAGGTTGAACAGAATTATACAAAGTATCTCAGGAAGTGGCCATTCAAAACTTTTAAAGATAGATTATTTGTAAAGCGGATTACGTATACCAGTTTATGCACAATCCATAAAGAAAAATGCTATGTCTGAACTTCAGAAAGGACCAAAAAAGCATTTAAAATTAATGCATTTATTTTCTGTATTATGTACTTGCCCATATAGACATGGCCAAGATCTTTAAATCAGGTAYTGAAACACAAAATGAATGCATTTATTGTCTATATGATGTACTTCCCCTTACAGACATGGCCAAGATGCTTAAATCAGGCACTGAAAGGCYATCAGACATTATCTAATACAGCAATACATCTTGCATGCTGAATCTTAGGAACATTAGGCAGGGCAGGAAAACTTCAATATCCACATTTCCATCTGCACTTCAGACTTCTGGCAAGCAGATGAGATCTACAGCAAAGTCTTTGTTTCAAATCTAGGGCCAATTATTTTCTTCCTGATCAGTTAACAGGAAAAAAAACAAGGTACCATTTCTCAGTTTGCTCCTCTATAAAACTCCTTCCATATGGTAAATGGACCTTGACTTCTAATCTTCGACACTTAATTTCAAGTTCAAAAATTTCTTCCAGAAGGAAATAGTAYGAGATTCAAAAAAAGGAACTATGAATGAGCTATAAATGAAACATCAGGCTAAGTCTAATGCCTGCAGGGTCATTCTTCCAAAATAACAGCATTGTTTTGGAAACATTTAATGTTTATCTCGAAACAATTTCTCTGGGATGCTTTCTACAAATTAGATATTCAACCTCTATCAAATAGGAGCCTAAAGTCATTAACAGAAACTTAAATAATTTATAGGGTATTAAAACTCATTAAATCACCACKTTCACATCACATTTTTTCACTAAAAATTCAGTTTTACCCAACTCTTTCTCCACATTCTCTGACCTCCCTGTTTAAGCCAGGTTTGATTTTTCAGCCCCATGATTCCAAGTCCAGCACAGACTTTGACAGCTGATGGCATTCACCCCTGGGCTAAGACTCCAACTTCTTGCTAGCGAGGACAGCTCAGATTTGTGAATCCCATACTGAATGTCAAAGAACAATCCCAGGACCTTGTATCTGGGGGCAGGTGAGAGGAGAACCCACCATTCAACCAGTGTGGGACAATTTGGAGGAACACTGTAGGTTTAGAAGGCAGCTTTCATTTCCTGAAACTGATTATTCTATTAATGACTGTGTTCTTCCAGTTGCCTTTTCAAATGCATCCAACAACCAAAACTCTATAATGAAATAAACTGGAACTTACCTGTACGACTCCTGTGCAAGAATCCAAAAAAATACATCCCTTTGGCTCTTTTGATATTTTTTCATCTTTATAAAAGTTCATAATATACGAGTTATCCGACAACTGTGTCAGCTGGAAGTAGCGCTTTTTGAATGACTGAAGTGGTGGGAAAGAAGAAGCATGAAAATCATTGTACTGCAAATTATTTCACTGATACTTTATTCACAGGACTTAAATAACAGGCAATTTCTGACTGCACTTCAATCACACTATTTCACAGACAGCAGAAATATTATTTTATTATCATTTAAAGCAATATAATCAAACCTGAGATATAAACAGCTAAATGACCATGGCAAAAAGTGCACTTCTGTTGGGAGTATAAATCCAAATGAATAAAGAAAGAATAATGTTGTTTCCTTACCCGAACAGTAATGCTATTGTTTACAGTGCTGTTGAAATTCCCTTTATAAAGCCATCCAGACTTGTAAACTCCTGCTGCTAATCCTCCTCCTCCTCCACCTCCACCACCTTTTGAAGATGAGTGGGATGTTGTATCCTATATGGAAGACATGATTAATATTGCATAGACTTGTTTTCTGAATTCCAAGACAAAAGAAAATTGTAATGTGTGAATATCTGCTTGATAAAAAACAACCACCCTTTCATTCCTTTAAAATAAGAAATTATTAATCGCCCTCCCATACAAAGGATGACATGAGACAAAGCTGTTCCACAAATTTCAGAGCTATTTAAAATATGAAATATTTTATAGGAGATAATGATCTTCCATTATAATTCTGTAATTGATATCAAAGTAATAAATAACTTCCTCAGGGTAAAAAAAAACAACCCACACCAAAACCAGAATACATACTTCATCCTTATCCGCATCTTCATGATCGATTTCAAAGGAATGTGATGGCAGTTTCTCTGGTCTACATTCACTTCTGGGAGAAGTGGAAAATGTATTGATTTATTTATCTGTTTGTTTATTAAAACAAATCAAGTGCATGCTATTTCAGGGAGGTAACCACCCTGAGCCCCCATGGCAATATCAGTACACCTTTTGCTGTGACCCTTTAAAATCACCACACTTTTAAAATACTTTTTTCCTAAATGACATGTATTTTTTTCCCCCAAGACTATGAAGCTATAACAGCTCTATACAAATGATGAAATACCAGTTCTTGTTCTCTTTGCTGCTCTTCCACCACAATGGGCACCAAATCCWAAACAATTTCCAAACAAATATTCCATTTAAGTCTGTCACATAAATGAKGCTCACATCTTGAATAGCCTTCTTAACCAAGAACATGAAAACTTTCATCTTCAAGCTTCTACATCACTCCATGATTTCAAGATATTCTTCTCTATTCACTACAAGCACACCCTCCAAGTAATTTTTCAAAATACACAGATGTCTTTTTGATGTGATGCCATTTAAGTTCTTTATACTGTATACTCGAAACCAAAACTGAATATGAAAAAGCAAAGCACTTAAGCATTTGCTTTATTTTAAGCACGCAAATGATTTAGTCTCAGAGTCCTTCTCATGCTGCAGAATTAAACATTAAGTAACAGCCAAATATGCATGATGAAAATTCAAGGGTATTTTTAAATGCAAATAGATTTTTCAGCTCCCTGAAAAGTTCCACCACTTTTCAAATTCCTGAAGATTACAAATTTCATCTTGAAAATTTTCAGTTATCATATGAAAACCTAAAAAACCTGTCATGCTAAAAGCYWTTACTTATCAGGAAGACTGACTTTCCAGAATTTAAAAAAGGTAACTTTTCATTTTTTATTCATTCATASAATAACTGCACATAGGTATTTATAATTAATACTCTGATCTTCCTTATCWCCTCTTCATTTTCCTCATTTCAAAACCAGTGTTGCCATGATGTGCCCATGCCACCAGAAGTGCACACAGAAAACAGCAGTGTTTCATTCTCTCTTTTAGTTTGTTCCAGTTTTGCMATTTATTTAATGGAAACAACTGATCAGTATTTTGAGTAAAAGGAATATTTACAATCCATTGGTATTTCTGACATCTGTAAGATCGTTAATATTCAGAATATTTAAGATGGAAAGCCACTGCAGGTTTTCCAATGCAACCAAGGGCAGCTGTTAAAAATTCTTACATAAACACTCCCTCCTACCTGAAAAAACTCCAAACCAAAAATCCCAAGCCAAATCCCGCCTTTTACAAAAAAAAGGCATCAGACCTGAAACATCTACCAAGTGTTCCAGGTTTGCTATAAACAGCAGCAATAATTTTGCTAATGACTATTTCTGTTCCCAGGCAGACTGTCAGCACAGCACACACCAAGCAACCCCTGTTCTTCCTCCACTTGCTCAAAAGGCAACAACACACCAGCAAAAAGCATAAAACATGGTGTAAAAGGGGTAGTGAGAGCTCACAGAGAGGAATTTATGGGGTAGAAAGAGCTGAGAAAAACCTCCAAGGAGGAACACACTCAGAGAAAAACTAAAGCAATTGCTAAATATCATGGTCACGTCATGTACACCGTGTTAAACTCTTTTCTGGTGACACAGCACTACTGCAGTGGATATGCTGAGTGCTCACTGCCTGCCCCAGGGGCTCAGCATCACACAGCAGCTGCTTTCCAACCAGGAAGGGTCAGGATTCAGCCACAGTAACTTTGATAAGGATCTGCTCCACCGTGCAGCCACACTGCATGACTGTGTGAACCAGCACAGCACAGCCTCAAGCACAGCCAAGCATGAAGTCCTTCAGCAYTGCTGTGTCCCAATAAACACATGGAAAATCCCACAGGGAAGTTCAGCACACCMTCAGTGAAGGGAATTACTTTAGCCACAGYTGGATCTGTATTGTAAACCATGCTYCYTCCCCACMATGCAAAGTTAAACATTTAACACTCATGCAGTGCTCCCCAATACGACTTTCTATAAAGGGATTGATACAAGAAAATGTTCAGATTTCTCAACAGCAAGATTCTTCAAACCAAACAAAAAAGGGGGTAAAAACAGAGCTATCAGCAGTGAGATACAATCCAAGGATGTATCAAGCTACTTTATTTTTCTTGAGAAGATTTAGTGTAAAACACCAAACTTCCTAACACTCATGTGCAAATCAAAGTTGAAAATCCTGGAAACAATATGAAATGAGGTGGACCTCAAAGCATATCTGTTAAAGGTTAAAGCCACAGCAGCTTCCAGCAAACAAAATGCAGACAGCTGCTGCTATAACTTTGTGTCTGAAATATCAACCACCGTGGCACCCAAACCATTCCTAAGTGCTATGTTGTGATAAAGACACAACATCTAATGCCAAGATAATCCTCAGCATGATGCACATTAGGAGGGGGGAAAAAAGTAAAATGCAAGACACCCTGGCACCCTGGAGCATGAACCCATGAAGGCAAATCACATTAARCACCACACTAAAATATCCTTAGCAGAAGAGGATGTATGTAATCAGCTAAAACGTACTTTTGTGCATAGTAATGCACCCACATCTGTCCAATGCATATTTCATAAGAGTGAAGACATTTAAGGTTAAATGGAAAACTGCTGTGCTACAAACATTTTTTCTTGAGCACTAAATGCATTAATTTCCTAAACCAATCAGCAGAACTGGGTACTTAAGAAAGGGYATGTTTATAATCTCTGATTAGCAAAACTGCTCTTAATGGCTTTTTGTACYACCATGTTCACTGTTCATAAAAATACCAACACACAAGAGGCAAGTGCAGCTCTAAGGGAAGGTTTGCAGTGCAAAACCCTCTGAACACAGCATCTAGCTGGGCCATAAGAGCAGTTTATCTGCTTCTGAAGCAATGAAGTCAGTAACTTTTCAATCCATCCCAAGCCTGGATGGGATCCATCCCAMCCATTCATTCCTGTGTTATGTACAGGTAAAAACTTTTTTCATCCAATATCATCATTTTAACGATTCAAATTCCAGAAAAGGAGGCAGTAACACACTTTGGCACTTAGTGGTTTTGTTAACTACTCTCTAAAAACCCTCCTCAGGTGTGGGATACAAACCTTCCAAAAACAGGAATATGGCTRGAAATTCATGCATGCAGGAATGTGAACCAGATTTTTAATTTCTTTCCACTCAAGTCAAGGAACGTGTTCCTGCTCCTTGCAGCACTTTTACAGAGATTTCAATGTTCTGCCTCCAAGCACAGGAGGGATGCTCCTTACCCTGACACCTGCACATCTCTGCAGCCTTGTACCATCAGTGCACCCAGCTCTCCTGTACAATGCAGCTAAAAAACACTGAAATCCTACTCTGTTCCACAGGGTAACTAAAAGGAGAATTAATCCCAGTGAAAGGTGAGTGACATTTATGCATTWTTAAGGAAAACGAAAAGCCACCTCTCCTGTATCAACTGTGCTTTGAATACGCAAATACGCTTGCAAGGATTTGAATCAGCACTAATGGAGTTTGTTGATACTAGYAAATTCTGCAGASTCTTGAACTTTTCTGAAGGACCTTTCCTTCCCCTTTTAAAAAACGCAAGGCACTAAAAATCCGGTGTAGAAAACAAGCACAGTGTAGAAAAGAAAGCACAAATATAGACAAAGCTTAGCAAATGACACAAACCTAAATGGAAAAAAATAATAAAAAAGAAGAACTTATGTGAGTTCTTACTGTGGTAAGTGTCGGAAGTCTTCTGAATACTGTTCATATTTGTAGTTCACAACATGCCAGTGGGAACTGTAGTATTTACAAGCCTAAACAGTAGAAACACAAACAACAACAATAAAATTACTACAAGTGTTTAGATTCAAGAAGTCTAGAGAACTGATAAAGTTCTCAGGAAGCCCATGTGCTACAGAACATATTCTTCTCTTTTGGAGCTGGGTGCTCAGTTCTTAAAGGAAAGCCAGAGTMATAAGTTTCCATATTTTGAAGCACAGTTTCCCTTTAAAATCAAATGCACTGAATCACGCAAGATGGAGGAGGGAGCTGATAGCAATTTAACATGCTTTACTGATTCTCATCTGCTTTCTAGGAAGATCATTAAATTATATATATATTATTATACTGCCCCAAAAGACATGATCTAGTTTAGTCCTGACTTCCTCCCTGGACATTGATTTTGCATTCTTTTYTTTCATCCTGTTTCATTAACTAAGCCTTCAACTGTAAATACATTTGCCTTACTCTTTTTACTCTGTGTTGCAGCACAAACCTTCTTCTTCTGCCCTTCAGGTGTGATCTTTAACCTCTTAGCAACATTCAGGAATATATTAATAGGACTATGATTTTTCACCAGTCTCATGTTCCCGTCCACGTTGAATTTGCTCAAATCTCCATATAGTTTTTGCTATCTAAAAATCTTCTTGCTGGTTTTGCATTTGCCTTTGGAAATTGCTCTTAATACATCAATCTCCCTTAAACAAGGAAACCAGACCTGAACTATACTGAAAGGCTTGGCTGTGCTGTCAAATAGACCAGAATATCTGTGCAATTTATTTGATGCAGAACTTTTATCAACACAGTTAAACCCAACATGACATTTTGAAAGACAACAAGATGCATAAAATATGTGCAGTTACTGCTAAGGCGCGTATCTACAAGAAAAATGACACAATGTCAGAATTGCCARTGATTCTTCATACAGAGTGTAAATTGCAAGCTRWGTTTGTACAGTATGCTRAAGRTTTTACCYCAGTATTCTATTCTTTTCTCCCAASCCTCCACCTGAAAACTTGCMCSAGCCCACCTGAGATGGAAAGGAAGAAAGAGAGGGATCAAGCCTAGAACCTAACAGTAGAAGTTGCTGCCTGAGATCACAGGGAAAAGGAGGCATATCAGGAAGGAAAAGGGTGGAGATCTACAGTAGAGAAATGAGCAGCAGCATTGAAAGGAATCTGAGGTGGGAACAGTAAGACAGTCTCACACAAGGGCATGTGGCTCAGGAGTGAAGGATAYATCAAAGGTATCTAAATTCCACAAGCTATGCTGAGAAAGTAGAAGGAAAGAGAATAAAGGGACAATTACTATAAAAKTACTATAAAAAGGTTGACTCTTTCAACTGGGAGTATTCCCTCCCTTCACTCCCAGCCTGTTGTCAAATGCCCATGGCAGTCATTGCTTGCACAGTGATCTCTGCCTCAGAGGGACACAGAGGGGATTGTCAGGCTGCTAGAGCAAATCTGAGATGGGCTGACAATTTAACCGTGATGCTTTCTAAATTACCCAGAACTGGCTTAACAGATCTCTTTTTTTTTTTTTTTTTCCAAAGCTTATGCAAAATAAGCAGAGTATGTAGCCACAAATTATTTTAGGAAGTCATCTTGTTTGTATTCAGAATCTTCTGTGACAGCTTTATTTGTTTCAGAGTTTGGAAAAGGTGCAAAGAAGTGGGTGCACATTTACAGGCACTTTTCTCTCTCCTCAATGCTAAACCAAGCAGTTAGCACAACCAAAGGGAGCAAACACATTCCATGTGGATCCATTATTTACCTTCTTGTCTGACATAAGCCCTCGTCTTCTTACACGATGCAGAATAAAGTGTGACCATTAGACAATATAATCACATATTCCCCAAGAATGAAGATAATATTATAGCATTATAACTGACTCTCTCTGCTCTTTGCAGGGTCAGGTCCAAAGCTACCCCTGACAACCACACTCCTACCCCACTCCACTSTTGTTTGCACTTGACCTTTGAATATAGAAATAATAAAAAAAACCCAAAACCCAGCCACTAAACCCCAACTGTTCTATRGTTCTTCATAAAACAACTTGGTTGCTCCTGTGTTAAACTATGTGACAGTAGCCTGAGCTGTAAGAATACCCTTACAACAGCAACATATACTCTGTTCTACAAAAACCAATGAAAAGCTCACAGAGCATTGTGAGGGTGAGCACAGAAGCTCCAATTCACACATYGCTCCCCTTCTTCTCGTTAAATGTAAACCAAGCTGAAACTTCTACAGAAAGGACCACTTTTCCCCTGTGGTACTTTCATTACTGAGTATTTTACTTAACAGATGCAATTAAAGCCCACAGAGAACTCTCAATGCGGGCTTTTATTGCAAACATTATAGGCTGGTGTGTTCAAAAAAGCAGTTGTGAATAACATATAGAGCAGGCCACAGTATTTTAGCTTTTAGCTATAAAGGTTGACTGTGCTCCCCCAAGAAAAAGCAAATTAAAATAAAAATCAAAGGGGACAAAGCAGCACATTCAAGTATCAGTAAATTCACAAAAGACAAGCCAACCCAGTGCAACAGCTACCACTGTTCTTGAACTAGCTTCTGTGGGGAAACTAAATCTAACCTAAAAAATTAAACCACAAAGTGGGTAGAGATTTTCTCTTCAGAATATCCCAACTAAAAATTAAATACTTCTGCTAAGTGTGCGGACTTAGAATGATGCTTTTTTAAAAATTGTGAATTAAGTTTTAGCAATGAGAAAAAATACCTGCAAACCGGATTTAAGGAACAAGAAAAGCCTTTCTAGAGGCAGAGATATCATGAGGAGGGCAGAGCTGGATACTACTGTTCCTGGCAAAGAACAGAGGCACCAGTGCAAGGGCTGTTGAGCTCAAGTGAACTGTGGGGGAGGAAAAATATAGACTGAGAAATGGAAGTTTTGGGATGTGGGAGGGTTGGCACATGTTTGCATGAACTTTCTGCTGCTCTGTTAGCCAGGCAAGCAGCACAGCCCATTCCCAGGGGCCCTATCAAACTGAGGTCTTTCCTTCTTTTYCTTTTCTTTTYTGTTGTTGTCCAGATGACCTATTTTTTCCTTACAGGGACAGACAATCCTGAAGGCTTTTTCCACCTGTAACTCCTTATCTCTGGTTCTGGTGATGACAGCATGATGGCTATCACTGCGAAAAAAAGACACTTAAAAAAGATTTACCCAGCAATGGAAAGGAACCTTTTGGAGAGAAAAAAAAAACAAAACAAAAAACCCCAAACCAAAAAAAAAAAGGGGAAGTGAGGGAAACACAAATGAAACAAATAACTTCCCTGCCTATATCCTCTCTAAGACAGCGCATGAGCATGGCAGCAACATGGACCTTCATTTCAGGGCTCTCAAAACTCTTCCCAAAATAACACATMGTAGAGTGCAGTGACACAGCCAAGTGACAAACCACAACATTCAAACACACTATTATTTTAACCTATCAAACAGCTTGAACAAGTATTTACTTCCTGTGCTATCAAAAGACCCACCATCCTTTAATAATCTACGTCTAACTCTGACACTGCAGCTCTTTCAAGCACTGAAAAATCTTGGATTTTGAAGTCAGGGAAATTGCAATGAGCAATAACAAAACTTGCTAGGTGACAATGTCAACAGGAGTTCCCATTTTAATCTGATTTTGAAATAGGTAAGAACAATGCAGAGTAGCCTGCAAATCAAAAAGCCTCAGAAATCAACTCATATGGGCACACAGCCACTTTCAGAAGTCATGCAGGAGGCTTTGGCTTTTTTAACATTGTGATTAATAAAACTCRTGTTTCACAATTACTTGCAGATCCTGTAAATCCAACATGCAAAACCTCAAACAAAAACGCCCCCAGATGAATGGCAAGGGCTCTACAAGCTTACAACAGGGGACAACACCCTCTTGTGTATCTACAAAACCTCCACAGGAAAGTTCAGGAACACCCACATGAATACTGCATTATCATAGACAAAATTAACTACATCATTCACCAAATGAAATTTCTAAATTCCTACTCTCTYATTTCATTTTGATGTGTTTCTCACCCGGGAAATTCAATACTTCTGCCCCTGCACAGCTCCTACACCTCCAAATTCAGATTTTGGAAGGAAACAGCGTGATAAAGGAAGTCAGGAATATTTAAAACAACAAACCACTGAATAAAAGTTTATTCTGGCTTAAAAAAAATTCTGGAAACTTCTCCTTCTTCTCCTTTCTTGGAGCCTGCTTTAGTTCCTCAGATTGGTCCTGCYTAAGAAAAGATGGAAAAATCCACAAAAAAAACACCCTAATACAACTACAGGTATAGGAATAATCAATTCACAAAGTATTAACTATTAGGTATGAATGAATAAAGGGACTTAGATATTAATCAACCATAAAATGTAAAATATGTATTCTCTTTGCAGGCAGAAAATACTTAWTAAGGTACTTTTTATTTGTCACCTTGGTTTTATTTTGTTTTAAATTCTCATTTTACAGTTTCAGCAAAACACATGTGGCCAGACATCTTATTTAAATTCAATTCTTCTGCTCTACCAATGCCATAACATCTCAATATCACCAACAGTRAATGTTTTTCGATCCTGAGGAATCCAAAAGCAGTACTAAGAGAACTGAATAGACAACTAGAGACACAAACCTTCCACTACAGGTGGACAGCACCAAATGCCATCGATACTGAAAGCCTTCCTCAGCAGCATATTTCTTTATATGGCATGTCAGCTCTTTTGGATCCATAAACCGATACTGCCCAGGAGCTGAGTCCTCCTGGTGTGCCTCTGAGTACTGTTTATGGTACTTGAGGAAGGGAAATCTGATCAAATCCCCACGCTGCCTTTGTATGGATTTTGGTAAGGGCTGGGAAAAAAAAAACAAAACCAACCCTCATCCTTGAAGGGCTACAGCAATGAAAGAACTCGAGRTGGAAGCTCACTTTTCCTACTGTCACCAGTAGGAAACATACAGCCAGGAACAGCCAGGATTTTGGGGCATTGTCACAGACTTCTGACAACCCTTTACAAATGACCTTGTCTTACAGACAAGACCATCTGAACACCACCGACCACCCACAAGAATGAGACAAGAGATYATGGATCTRAGCTCTTGAAACAGTTTCAGCACTRTGAAGGAACTCAGTTTCACCCCCAAGAGCAGACCCTTCTTTAGCAGTTCACCAGCTTGCTCCACATCTTTGTCTCAAGAGTCAGCCAAATGTGCAGATGGACACCTTCACTGCTMATATCAGGCTATACTTGAAGAAAGATTCCTTCAGCCAGTGAAGTGCTGGCTTTTTCAGAGCTCCAAGAGAGAAGAGAAGGTCACCARCTCCAGCCCTGCACATCCATCCAGATGTGCTGCCTGGAACACAACTGGGAATTGCTGCAGGGGACTACAGTCACAGAACTCCATGCTCAGCTTTGCCTAATTTTGGACTGGAAACCATCCTCTCCATAGAGTTTAATTTATTTTGTGTGTATAGAGAGAGTTTTTGGCTTTGTGGCAAATTGGAACATATGCATTACTATTTACAGTGTCTCTGCCCTGCTACTATTCCATGCCCAGGCTTAGTCCTGTAGCACTGTTTTTTTCCACTGCTTTTCTCCTGTCTCCCCCTCCCCTTGGCTCCCTGGTGCTGCAGAGACAGCTAATAGATGTGYTCAATATGTATTTCACCAGGTTGCCATTAGCACCCCTTGGCATACTCAGCTGTAACGATTCCCAACACTGTGCACGTGTTCCATTTTTAGATCCAACCCTTTCTCTGGACAGCCATGAGCACAGTGCTGGCCTTGCAACCTGTGGAACCCTAAAATAAGAAGCAGATCCCAAAGTGCTGAAAAAGCAGTGAGGCTTCAGGGAAGGTAGATATCTCCACAAGCTATGTTATCTCTTAACCCTGCTGCCAGATTAACAAMGATGGCAAAATTCAGGCAATCTGCCTGGCAGTAAACTATTACTGCGCTTTTTAGACCAGCTGAAAAGAAATAGGGCCAGCCTATAAAATATCACATTGCATACAATTCAGCAGCTACATTTCTGCCCAATCTTGGACTTGATGATTTCTAATCCTTGTGTTTGTCTGCCACAAACCTTTCCTCCACAAACTGTCTTGCAGTTATTGTGCATATGAAATACTTTTTCAGACCAAGAAGCGAGGTGTGAAAAATCCCAGTCTGTGAAAAAAAGGCCAAGAGYCATCATACTATGAGCTAATTATAAATTCTTGGAATTAAACTCCCTCTGGAAGCTGACTGAAAATTTGGTTTCATAAACCTGTTTAGTTACTAMAAATGCTGAGCTACATTTTACATCTGTAGTGAAAGATGGGAAGATTCAGGGAGCCATCTAAACTAAATTCCTTTGAACAGTACAACCAGCTTCTGCAAAGTCCTTCAAAGTGATAAAACCAGCTCCAACACTAAATACTCCTGAGGTAGTAGGATGAGAAACCTTCTACAATCTGAGATCAGATATGGAAACAATGAAACCACAGGGGTTTTTTAAATGGAGAGCAATTATTCGCTCGTGGTGGGCCTCTAACTGTCATGGAAGAACATGGTTGAACTTTCTATTATAAAAGTAAAACAGACTCTACATACTGACAATAAATAAAACCCCCTACACACCCTTCAGAGTGCACCTACTCCTCATATRTACACCTCCAAAGGAGACACATGCTTTGTAATAACACCTACGAGTCTAAACCAGTGCCAACTGATTAGCTATTTTTGGAAAGATATCAATACTTTCAAAGTGCAAAGCACATGCAGATCACCAATCATTAGCAGTGATGTAAAAATACCAACATCAATATTAGTGGACTAGTGTGACAGGGAATGCAGCTGGAAAACAGTACAATGATGGGCTGATTCAGTGCATTTACAGTTTTTCTAGATGCAAACAACCCACAATAGGAAACTGCAGATATGCTGTTAACCCTCCCCCCTCCTACTGGCCTTTAAAATCCAGACCTAATTCAAATCACCAAAAAGCATATTAAAAGAAAAAAAAAAAAGTGTTCATTATAAATACAGCAAGCCTCCCCCAAACTCKTGGTTTCATTTAAAATTAGATACTCACCTCTCTAACAAATAAATTTTCTGCTTTTTGTTCTGCATCTTCAGGTACAGAAGGATACAGCGTCCTGATTTCCAGTTTTATCGTGTCTATCTGACAATAAACAAAAAATATGCAATTTAGTCTAARTGACATAACAGCAGTTTTGTCTCAGGAAGAGGTTAAGAACCTTTTTATCATGGCTTGCATTTTTCAGTTTGTCGTGCAGCCAACACACATGCATACCAACAACTGCAACCCAGCCCCTGCCCACACACACTATTCAATACTATCAACTAAGGCATTAATTACAAGCAGGAACAGTGTTTGAATAGAKTTCTGGGAAGAAAACTGTTCCAAGCAAAGTTCCTGCAGTCTCTGAGGTTTCTGATAAAAAAAAGTCATCAAGTCTTCCTTACATCCTCTCCCAGAAATATATGCCAAATGCAACAGTGATACTTGCTTCCTCCCCTTCCCTTCTGCACCTCATGCCTTTTTGGTGAGGAATGTGGAGACAGAACTAAAAGCTTTGACTCTTTTGRAAGGAGAAGAGAGAAGCAGAGTGCACCCAACAAGCTGCAAAAGGAGTGCCAGAGGACAGCTGGGGGGTTGGAAAGCAGGGAGAAGCAGGCAGCAGCTTCTCCTTGGGACATTGCCATCTGCGGGCACAGGCAGCAGGACTGGGCTGAAAAGGGACTCCTGGCGCTGCCTGCAGCCTCCTGCAGCCTCCACAGCCTGCTCAAATTAAGCCCTTTTTCTGAAAGCAGCTGCTGGCTGAGCTTGTCAGGCCCCAGAGCAGGAAACCACAGAGAGAAGTGGATCTCCAGAAGTTCTCCACAAGGAGCCGAGCTTCCCTCAGCTCCCAGCGGCCAACGAGAGCCCAGGGCCACCAGCAGTGTCCCTGTGTGTGACCCTGTGCCAGGGTCAGCCGAGGAGGCCCTTCACAAGAGGAAGCTTTGGGGTATTTTCAGTYAACCTACAGATCTGCCCCAATCATCTTCTCTGCCATAAGAGGGGAAAATAATCAAAATCAAACCTTGGCAGCCCAGATCATGCTCTCAGTTACAATGGACTAACTCCATCACGCAAGACAGCAAAGGACTGACACCCAGACAAATCTGGCATCCCAAAGCCATTTTCTCTTCCACTAAAAAAGGACCCATGCTTTCCAGAGGAAGGCCCATGGCATCTGACTGGTTTAATATGAAGAATCTCTACGTACTAATACCATGAAGCAGCCTGCAGCACTTGCTGTGGCCCTGGAGGCTCTCCTCCACATCCTCAGCCTAAAAGGTGAAGCTTTTCCCCTATATATTGAAGCACTCAATCTCTACATGACGAATGCCTGGATTACTGACTGCATTTTTCCTTAGAGCTTACCCAAGCCACTCTGATTTCCCCCCATCACTTTCCACATGAGTAGTCATGAAAGAAAGGCACRTWTYACTCAKGCAGAAACACCTTGGGATTCCCCARACTTTTTCTGCTTCATCTGGAGAGCTCAGACATGATTAGAACATGGCTTTCACAAAAAATGATGGTGGACTCATAAGACACCAGAAAGTGAAAAAAACCCCATTGTTCTGACAAACTGAGCASAGTTTCCTAAATGTGGGTTCTTGGGCTCTCCCATCTATGTTACCAATGCCTGCATGAAGTGWTGTACACAGTCATCGAGTTTGTGAATAAAAGAGACAGAAGATGGAGAAGTGTGAATTTTCAGGCCCTGTTTAGTGAAAGATGTTTGAATTCCTGGTTGTTTAGGGACTCCCCAGCAGTACCACAGTCTCTGGAATGCACCTCACTGCTTTTACTTCACACATATGGGACATTTTGAGCATTAGCATTTTTTAGCAGTCACGACAAGACACATACCCTGGGCACAGCTGAAGAGCCTGGGGTGCCCCTGTGACCCAGGACAGGGAGCTGTCCCCAGGGCTGGGCACTGCAGCCACAAAGCACATCCTCACACACAGCCCTGCTGAAGATCTGCTGCTGTTCTCAGACCAAGGTAGAGTGGGAGGCCACCAGAGAAGAGATGCAATGCGCCCTGTAGCTCACACTGACCCCGTCACCACAGTGAATAATCTTCAGAAAAACCAGCAGCCTGCTCTGCTGGCACACAGCAAAACTTGCCTGCTCCACATATTGCACAGAAAGTAGTTTCAGTGTTTTGTTTTAAGGGTAAGACATACAGCAAGTCAATTTTTTAACGTAATTGAAAACACTGATAGGAACATACTGACTGAGAAAGGCAATATCTGCCTTAGTGGGGCCATTCTGCCTCCCTCCTCTTACAGAGCCTGCAAAAACAGCTGAACAAGGCAGGTGACCCAAGCCCACTGTTCTGCCTGTGGTCCATTCCCCCACTGTCCATCCCAACAAGAAAGAAACACTGCCCTGGAAACCTGGGAAATCAAGTAACACCAGGCCTGTTGTCTTTGTAGATTTTGACAAAGAATATCACAGGTTTATTTACAAAGAATTAGGACATGGAAAATGTTGAGTATTGTTATATTTAAACGTGTGTTAAAAACTACAAAGAACTTCCCTTCTGAGAACTAGTTATGTTTAACCACTTAGCTGCAAAAGCTTGGCCACAAAGGCACTTCCTGTTCAAAGCTGATTTAACTTCCATAGTTAAATGCTCTTAAAGGCTGATCAAGCATGGCATAATTCACCAAAACTGCTTTTCTTCAGAAAATAACTAAATTTTAGCAACAGAATATGTGCTTCTGAACAGTCGTCCAAAAAAAATCAGAGATTTTATTTAGAGAATTCAGTATTTATAAATGTGATGTGAATTCAGCCTAATTTTCTAATGTTTAGGCAATCATGGCAATTGTCTGTTTAAGCCAGAGGCCCATTATCCTCTCATTTGTGCATGCAAACTGTGGTAATCAAATAATGCAGGTAYCAGCCTAAAGCATTCAAGTCTATAATTCTTCTGAATTATTTTTAATTTATTTTATATAAATATCCTATATCCAGCCATGATTTCTGGCACTGCCAGGCTGTCTCATTTGCATAAGCTGTTGGCCCCACGTGTTGGATGAATTATGAGGTGCAATTCCACCAAGCACCTGCTCATGCCACATTCACCTTCGAAAGAGAAACAGAAGTTAATGCTGCTCCTTCTCAAACACTAATTAGGAATAATGTTCTCAGGCAGTGACTACTTCCCAGTGACATGGTGAATTTAGCATTTGAAAATGGAGTTCAAACTCCATTAGCCATTTCAAACCCTTTCAGTCTGAATCTATTGTGAATAGCTTTTAGTCTGAAAGCATGTTAGCAGTGGTTAAATCTTTAGAAGGACGCATCAACAATGATATTTACTTCCTGCAAAGGCCGCCCTTTGGAGAGCCCTAACCACACACGGGCTGATGTGTTCCTCCCTGGTAATGCCGAAGTTCCGGCACTCTGAAGAAAAGCTGCTCAGCCCCACTTTCATCCAAATCAACAGATTTCCTAAACTACCAAAACCTGCAGTGAATAGTCCATCAATTTAGAAAGCAGGCTAAGATGCAGTGATGCTGTACAAACACCTGCAGGGCTCCCTGGCAGGCTGCAGCCCCAGCACAGACCTCACCACCTGTGTGGGGCACAGAGAGAGGAAAGMGAGCACAGAGCACATTCAAAGGACACATTTGGCCCCATCACTCCCTGARTCTCACTCAGATGTGTGCTTTGCTCACAGCTTGCTACACTGACTGCATTAAACACTTGGAGTGCATCCCTAGGACACCTCCCACTGTCCTGCTCCTGCCAGACCATGCAAGCTTGCACGTCAAGGATACCCATCCCCATTAGTCATGAGAGCAATGGACTCCGTTTCTGCTCCTCTAAGAATGAGCAGATACTCTCTGTCACATGGGAAAGTGGGAGCTAAGTCATGTGTTAWGTGAAACAACTCATGATCTCACCACTGTAACTCTTAGATTTTAGAATAAACAGTCAGGATTCCAGGGGTTTTTCCAAGGAGGCTCCAAGGCCTGCACTTCCAGCTGCCCCATGGCACACATGTTGTTTGATGTGAAAAGGCAGCGTCCTTGATGACTCTTGCTCCCTCCCCTTACAGATGCATCTGGGTCTGTTTTGCACTTGTGTACCCAAATGAACAGCTTTTGTCCCGCACAGCATCTAGAAAGCAGAGGTTTCACAACCTGAAAACCACAGAGATTTTGGCTCTTGTTCAGAGCTGAAAAATTGAAGCCTGGAAACAATCACGGCTGCAGTGATGGCAAATACAGCAATTGCACAACTCAGCCCCTCTTCTTCCAAGGCCTCTGCAGTGCTTGGAGGGATCAGGGCACCCAGGTTGGCTTTCAGAAGCACTTTAGATTGAATTTGAATAGATTTTGCATTATACAGGYAAGCTTTGCCATCTTTCACCTGTCCTAAACTTAGGCAATGAAWTATTGCTTCTATTGCAGGTTCAAAACCAGGCATTCAGCCATAATTACACAAATATGTTTGTATAAAGTTTTAAAAGTCTGACTTTTAAAACTTTTAAAACTTTTAAAAGTTTGAAAAAAGTCGGAGTCCTGCTTTTCAAACAGAGATGTAGGAAGTCATATGTGAGAAGGAAGAACAAATTTTCATGACCCAGAGAGTTTAACATGCTTTTATACTATACCAAGTTTAAGTGACTATTAAATACTTTCTACCTTTTTATAATTATAATTATAAAATTCTTATATGAAGTCTGTGGAAAAGCAGAGATGTTGGAAATGACCAACAAAAATCTTGTGAGAATAACAGCATTCTCTTCAAATGCAAGTCAAAAAGAGAAAACAAATCTGAGATGAAACAACGGCAAAAATAATTCACCTGTATCTGACATATGTGGTGAATGCTATAGATCCAAAAATGGGAAATCATTATTAAGAGTAGAATTTTCTCCTCTGTTCACTGCCTCAGCTAACTCTTGTGGTGGGGTTTCACTCTGAAGAGACTTTTGCCCATAGGATGTGCTCACCCACAGACCCAACCTGGGGCTGCATCAGCACTGAGACATGAAGTCTGCAGTGAGTGTAATCATTAGGAGTCAAACAGGACCGTCCACCATTTCCTCGGGCATTATCACATTAAATCCCACTCAGAGCCAGCCTGAGCACCTCTTAATTCAGCCAGACGTGGATCTCTTTCAACTCAAATGGCTGAGCCAGACTTTTGTGCACAGGTGATATTTCAGCAGGAGGGAGCAGGGCTATAAATAGATACTCTGCAACTGGAAAACCTGCCTGGGACAGAAGCTTTGCAGTCCTGTCTGGTGACACAGGCTTTTGTCACTGACACTGATTTCAACAGGAGATAACAAAGATGAGAGAGATTTATTGAAGGAGATGGACTCTGCTTGGCACTGCCTTCGCTTTTCTGTGAGTACAGACCATACCATGCAAGTACCTCTCTCATCTGTCTGAATCCCTTCTTTCCTTATTATTTTTTTTAATTTAAATAGGTTATGCCAAATAGTTGCAAAGCAAAACAGGAAAGTAGCTACTAGTTTAGGAARCAAAACAGAAGTAGCTACTAAAATCCAGGTAACAACTGCTTGAAATAAAATGAACAAAAGGATATGAAAATATGCTTGACAGACACAGGTCTTCAGCAGTAGGATGAGATTCTTCTTTCAGAGAAAAAGTTTGCTCCACGGACCTGAGCTCAGTTACTCTAAATCAAGGGGCTCAAGGGCTTTGTGATTGCACACTGTAGGTCTAGTCAGCTTTGTAATGCTAAGTTTCAATTTCATAAATTGACAAATGTGCAAAATGGATAAAGGAATTAACAATAATGAGGAAATCTATTCTGTTTAGCTTCTCTCAATCCCATGAGCACATTAACTCAGTTAATGCCACCAAGGAAATAGAGCCATTTAGTAAAACAAAGCAGTCGATTAGATTAAGCTGCCCTCCTAGGACAGCAGCAGTGCCATGAGCTGATGGGAAGGGCCCTCACAGAGCAGTTACAACTGGTCACAAATTGAAATCTGTTTCCATTAGAGAATGCCATTTCATCAAAACTTAAATCTCTTACAAAGATGGGGCGGTTTCGCAGAAGCTGCCGTTCAATGCAGGCAATCTGCCCGTGCACTTGCCTGGCCTCACACCCCAGCCACCCCCACAACACCACTGGACACTGCCCTGGACCTCCAGGCTCTCAGTGTCTTTGCAGTTTGCCAGGACAAGCAATGGGAGCCCAGGACGAGCTCAGGCAGCTCCATGGCTAGGGGGTCAGGGATCCACTGCCTCTCAGTTCCCACATGAGAACTTTGCTCAGCACCAGAGACTCTGTCCAGTGGCCAAATACATCAAACAGAACAGCATCAGAAGCTACAGATTAAATTAGACTAAAYTAGGCAATAATAGCAGGGACAGATTCTAGCACTGGCCAAGTTGCCACTGTGCTGAGCAAACAGACAACTATACATTATAGAATAACACAATCAGGGAGTTCCTGAAATATATCTGGGAACTACCAGGGCTTCAAGCTTTATCTGATCCTGCACAGTAAAGTCATGCATATACAAACATCAGAGGGGGAAAAAACCCCAAAAGCAGAGTGAATTTGGTGGGAGGGAAGTATGTCATTATGCATGAATTAAGAAAATTGTAGGCCTTGGGCAACTTCTGGCTCACCCTCTAGCAGATACAATTATCTGATTATCTGGGAGATAAAAGCAATGAATAGAATGCATCTAAAAAAAGAAATAACACATGTTTGCCTTGTACTTACTGAAAAGTCATCATCAGGGAATAATATCAGATCCTTAAACTGGCTGTCCCCGATATTTTTTTCAATCTCTGTGATAACAGCTTCATAATCCAAAGGCTCCAACAGTTTGGGTTTTTCCTGCTGTGAAAAACAAKAAAAGATCAGGTGACCTTTCTACACTCCAGTCTGCCTTCCTCCCCCTTTATAAACTGAGATCTGCTGCACTTTTGCTTTTGTACACAAAAAGTAGTTGCAGCTGAGCTCATGCACAAGAATGAAGTGAGGAAGTTGGGCCAGTTGTAACAGCCACTGTCCCTCTCAAAACTCCAGAGCAATCTGCCAGCTCACAACAGAGACCAAAACCACCACCTTAACTTACCTGGAGTTCTCAGGAAATTTTTCTTTCTCCATCAATACATCAAGAAAATCCATGGACACAGTTTGAAGTGAACATAGAGAGAACTTTGAACCAATACATTTCAGAGTAAGAAACCCACTTATTCCTTCATGATCTTACACAGTCTCACCTTTTGAACTGCTGGTAGCTAGTGAAAGCACCATATTGTTTCACTTAGTAATAATCCAAGATTATTCTCCTCAGATAAATTATCTGGCATCCACCTCCACAGTTTCTCCTACAAGAATGCAGTGCTAGTATCATCATAGCAGTACCACTACTGCCCGAAACAACAGCAAAGTAAGAAACCACCACAGGAACTGCCAAACAAAAGYAAAGTCACATTGTCTTGAAATACAACCCAAAAATAGAAAAAGAGAAGCCTGCCTGAYATGCTAGAATACATTAAACAAATGAAGAGTCATGTACTAGAGTGAGAACAATTCAAAGGTGTAAGCATCAGGGAGAGTGAATGGGAAAGGGCAAGAGAACCGCCAGGAGGGATGGAAAAGAAGGTGATGAGAGACAAAAAAGGACACCAGTGGAAAGCAAATGCAGAAACATTTAGTCCTTCAGTCTGATGCAGAGGAGGACATTAGGCAAGTTGTATTTTATCCACTGTTCTTTCACTGGGCTATCCAGAATTATATGAAGTCTTCCTGAGTCTTCCCTATATCAAAACCAAGGTGCATTGAAAARGAAAGCTTTGACATCTCCATAAAACAAAATTCTCCAGTGAGATTGTCCACTATATATGATTTTATCTACCTCACTCACCTGTAGGCCATTACACATATAATGTACAAGTCCAAATGTACAAGTCCCTCTCCCTTTTGACTTTGTCCTAGGGAGTTCTTGTTTTTTCAGTAATCACAACCATCTCAAGATTTCTCTCCAGCTCTCATGAACGTTGTYTCCCTTCTACACTGAGCTCAAAACTCCCCTTGGCATCAAATACATCCATGAAAAGTTTAATTAAGTGTCAGTAAMACAGTCACACAGATTAAACCACAAGAATACACATGTTCCTAGAAAGTTATTCAATTGCTAAACAGCTGACTCAAGAATCACAGAACAACTCAGGACCTCTGTAGGTCATCTCCTCCAAATCCCTGCTGAGAGGATCAGCAGAGAATCAAAGCTCCACCAAAGGATGGCGAGGAAATTACAAAGTTAGAATTGCTCCTTCAACAGTTCTATKACCTCTCTTCTCAGTCTATTAAATTTCACAGTCCCATTTGCACACTTAAGAGTTAATAAACTTCTACAAATCATTAGTATGTCACATTTGCAGGCCACAAGCACTGTCTACTGATGCTGAGCCATTAAGGAACTGTAAAAGACAGGCAATATCAACATGTAAAAGCAAAAGTCCAAGAAAATCACTGCAATGTTTGATTTAGATTCTGTAACAGGAGTGGATTCTGGTTTTGTGATGTCCAGCTAAGACAAGGAGCCTTACTAGGATGTGAGACTTCACATTARCCCAGTGCTTGGCCCTGGCCTGCCCCAGCTGACACACAATTACCCAGTCCTGCTTGAGAAGCCCTGGGGCTGAGTGTCAGCCATATCCTTCAGTGAAGTTTCTCTCTGTCCTCTGCTGACAGTGGTTCCCCACAGGAACTTAATGGGGTCATTTGACCATGTCAACACGCACAGCTTGCTCTCATTCCCTTCCAAACTGTGTAAAGTTACTGCAATATCTTTTTGACAGGAGTTTCAGACTTTCTGTCATTAAATCTGTCACTGCATCAATTTATTAAATATTCCTCTATAAACATACATTTCAAGGAGTTAAACCACCAAGAGAAACCACCAGTGCATGCTGAATGTAACCATCTATGCTGTACCACTGTTTTTTGGTAATGATGCCGAGGCCTGAACACAGTTCACTCAGTTCAAGTTCAGCAGGAAGCAAACTTGTAGTAGTGCAACTGTTACCTTCACTAGCAAACCTTATAGCAACCATTTACAAGAAAACTCAAAGTAAAAGTGGAAAAAACACGTGCACTGACATTTAYGAGGCAGCAGTGCTTCACACAGGCATTTTTCCTGTGTAGTGGTTTCACTAAAACCTGAACATTTCCTGCAGAAAATGTGTGACACTGACTACGTGAATAACCCCCATCCCAGAGCTGACAGTGTCAGGCTAACAAGTCTGCAACTATCTCAACTCTTAGTCAGTCAGACGTGGCACTGAAATAAAAAAATGTYCACTCTCCAAAACAAGACATGTGTCAACACAATCTTAATCTTGGTCAGATGCTCCTTGCAAATGTCATGAATGTCAGTTTTCAAAATCTCCTAAAAAACCACTAAGCAAACAAATGACATAAGTAGTCACCTTCCTATTGAGGTTGTAGACTAGGGAAGAGCTGGGAAACTACAGAAATCCTGGGACTTCTCTTGAAATATGGGGAAATCCTATAAAAATGCGTAGCATTTGCAGGTTTTCTACGCCTGTGGAAACTACCCTTTTTGCTGGGGCTGGGAGAAGGAAGAGATACTCCTTCTTCCCCCTGGAAATCCCTGTCAGGTTGGGGTAGCRCAGCTACATCCCCTTCCAAATTAATACCATGCAGATGTTCAAGTGGAGGCAGGGTAAGCCATGCCACATTGCCCTCTCTGCTCTTCAGAAACTGGCAGTGCTCAGAAAGCCACTCCTGAAAGCTSCTCAAACACTCCCAGGGAAAATTTCTCCTTGGCAGCTTCAAGGTCATTTACATGAGATAAGAACACAGCTCGAGAAAACCCCGAAGCAGAGGAACACAGCATGCATATGAACATCGCTGTTCCCACAGCACTGATGCTCCTGCTCTCAGTGCTGCAAAGGGCATGATCTGATGGAAGCATTTTAACAGATGATAACAGAAGTCTTTGGAGAAACATTGCACATCTGAACTAAATGCAACTAGATATGACACCATCAAACCTACTGCAAAACTTTCAGATAAGCACATCAATATTTATGGTGATTTTTTTTTACTGATGCAATGAAAATTACATTTCTTCCTTCCATGTCAGTACAGCAAAACCCTGTGTAAAATGCAATACTGTATTATGCCAGCTCCCATAAATCAGAGATGCAAGTAATAGCCCATCCTTGTCAATACACTRGCTGCAGAGATAATTCAGTCCGTTCCCTGCCAGCATCAAGCATGATGGTATAATAAACGTGATGCCTCTCTTCATCAATTCTGCATGTTCTCACAGACCACAAGACTCTGCTCTGTGGACACCGGCTCCATCCTTTGCAAAGCCACTATTTTGGACTTGGCAGAGCTCAGCACTGCAATGCTTGTGTTGCAGTTGTGATGGGAAGTGGCAGCTGGTTAGTTAGCAGCTTATCTCTCTCAGTGTGGGGTGGCTGCTCGGTTTTTTCCTCCCAAGCAGACAGAAGCAGTGATGTTGGGATTAGCAAATTTCTCCCTGCAAGCACTAAGCAGAGATCTGTAAATGAGTAGGCCTGATTTAAAGCTAATTTAATAACCACAGTGCTGCCTCTTCTCAATTTAACTTGTCTGTTCTTTTTGGAAACAGGCCAACCTGGCAATCTGTGCCAAAATCGAATTATGCTGGCTTGGATTTCTGTAATGCTTTTTATATTCTCCATCTCAAGTGAGTAATGAATTTAGTTGCGCTGAAATGGTTGTGAACACATCTAGTAAAGAGGCACTCTCCAACTCCTCACTACAGCATTCTCACAGTGCCATTTACTTCACATCCTGACAGTGTTGTGTAGTTCTGTATGTTGTTGAGCCAGCTTTTCCACACTCTTGGAATACTGAGGAGATGTTCAATCAGAGCCAACACCACAGTAGTRGTTTCACAGGGGTGAGACAGGCCAGATTCCACCAATGATGCATGGCTTCATTGCCATCATCTTCTGGGCTGGGTAAAAAAGGATTCTATTTCCCAGYAGTAATGACCCAAAATATCCACATAAACGATATTACAGAATCAATGTGGTACCTGATTCGCCTCCAGATGCACAGACATTGTGCACTAAAGATAGATCCCATCTTGTCTCCATAATTATACATCATCCTCCTAAAGCTGTCTGTCTGTGAACACWCCCTGAAGGAGGAAATGATGTAACAGAGACCAATAGTCTCTGAACAGTCATCCCAAGAACTTCCCCATTTTAAAAATAAACTAGACTAACTGTTATGATTTCCTAATGTTTTAATGTCATATTATTGTGGCACCAAATCCCAAATTGCTAAAATTTACTGAATTTAATAGAGATGTTTAAATTAATTCCTTCCCCATGCCAGAAAGGAAAAAAAAAAAAAATAAGGAACCGGATAAACAGAAAGAATTTAAGTTAATGGACTCMGTTACCTGGACTAAAGAATCTCTGTAACAGAAGGATGCAATGCATGTTCATGAAGAGAGTGAAAACCATCGTGATGGCCAGACTGGTCAAGATCAAGCAAGACTGATTTTATATTTCATCCAAGCTATGGCTTGTCAAAAATGACAGTTCATTCCAGTATACATGTGAAATGCTGAAATGGGCACTTACAAGAGAAAGGTGCACTTAATAAAATAACAGCATCACCTTCCTTCATTTTTTTATACTCCTTAATGATATTATTAACCAAACCCCATCCTACAAAACTCACAACAGCCAATTAAACTGCTTTCTAGGATGACACCAGCGTGAAGGGCTTCTCACACTTCTTTGTTCTTCCTTTCCTTCCCCCAGTTAAATACTGTGCCTCTGCCATAGCACGTCTTTCTATGTTTTCACATGGTTAATACACGTAACTAATTATATTCCACCAGGGCAGGCCAACTTCACTTGAACATTTCTTTGCAAGTCTGTCCAAACTGAAACTAGAGAACAGCTTCGACTCCATGACTTTTGGAGAAGATTTTTTAAAAGACTGAATTTAACCCTGTTCCAGATATGCCAGAGATCCAGTGTGCCCAGCAGCTCTGAGATGTGCTACCTAAATCTGCCTGAACACTCAAAGAGCTGAAGCTGAGGCTAGAAAACAATTTGGGTTCCATGGAGTCACCAAAACATTCCCACTTCTGTAGGATCAAAGTACTCTCTATTCACCATGGGGCAGTAGGGCAGTTTGGTGTCTGCGGTGAATCCCATGGGAAGATATCTCCAGGGGGTGTATGTTTGCCCCTGGCAGCTGAGATCATGGGCCAGCAGCCCAAGATCCTGTGTGCTGCTGCAGGGAATCCCATGGCAGTGTTTGTATCCAGGGAGCATAGAAAGAGCAGCCACTCTGGGATTAAGGTGTCCCCAACACTCTCAGGCAGCTGAGCTGGGAGTGACAGGAATCACCCACTCAAAATGCTCTCACCCCACAGGGCTCCCCTCTCTCCACTCTGCATCATGCTGTAGATTTCCTTTMAGCAAAATAAATTTTGCATTTCAAGCACAGGGTGGACAATTCAAGGTCTGCAAAGGTATCTGGGCTATGGACAGGGAAGCACAGCAGAGCCAGCAGGTCCCTCCTTTGGATTCAGATCTCCTCCTTTTCATGACTGCTTGGCCTGTTCTGCATCTATTTACAGTCAACAAACCCTCTGGCCACATTACAAAGGCTTCCTTTGGCTCACTGTGTGATCCACAGTCAACAAATTTATTAAAATTAGTGGTACAAAGAAAATTTCCTTTCAGGCACCCCCTCCCACCTTAAAATACATCCACTTGTCAGGTCCAAAATGTTTAATTGGTCATGTCTTTCAGTAAACTTTGGAGAATTGCACTTGGAAAGAATCCAGTCAGGGCTGTACACTACAACTAATATACTCTTCAGTGTCAGCAGTGAAGCCAACGTGCCAATAAATTTCATTAAGGGAATTGCCAGTTCCCACACAATTCTGCTACACAGAAAATCMCAAAGAATTATGAAGAATCCAACCCCCAGTTCCTAGTGATTCAGAAATTACTTGCCAAAATGCTAYAGTGCCCATCAGTTCAAACAGAGMAGAAGAAAAGAAATCTGTTGAACATCCTGCTGAGAATAATGAAAGTGAAAAGTAATTCTTGTTCTTTWAAGCCTTTTTATTYAAAGACAATTCTGATTGACACCAGTAAGGGACCTGCTTGGCTAAATGAGACTTAACTTTGTAGCAATATAGCTGGGAGAGGATGAATCCTAATCCTTTACACTACCATTGTTTTGTGGATGAAAATCTATGTAAGTCTACTTTACATTATATAATTTTTCAGCTTTGAAAATTCTTGTAAGAGAATTCAGCACGTCAAATAATTCGTAAAATGGAACACCTCTCATGTGGATGAGCTGTCTCAGAAACTTTTCAACTGATGGTCCATCTGGAGCCCTCAGAGGCACCTGGAGCTGCTCAGCACAGTGACTGACAGAGCCACCAGGGCTAAGGCTGCTCAAACCACAGAAATCTGTTCTCAGGCTTCTGCCAGTGACCCACTCTAATACCTCTTGTTTCTCAAGACAGAATTTATMATTTCTTTCATTATGAATTTTGAAAGCTCCAGGCCTCATAAAACTACCTCCCTCATGGTTAAACTGTGGAAGCCACGAGGTTCAGCAAAGCATCCAGCTGGGGGGAGAGAGGAGAGGCTTTGTGCTCACTCAGTGTAGTCAYACACATTTCCTGAGCTCTGTTTGTCGAACGTGACTGTGCCCCTGGCATTGCAGGATCACTGCAGTGCCTTCTGACTCTGAAATGGCAGTGCATGCCATGTCCATCCTCATGGACCAGTACCTGTCCTTTTAGACAGTGGATAAAGTTACCCATACAATCTGGAAAACCATTCAGGGTAAGAAGGCGACAACTTACTTGTCCTCTCTGCTTATTCAGTATCTTGAAATTTTCCTTAGGAAGAAGATAAATTTCATCTAATCATAAAACTACTAAAATCAGACACTGACAAGAACTCTAATGAAACTGCTAGGTTTTAAATTTGGATTTAATTGGTTGACTTTTCAAAATGTCAAGAATAACAGCTTCTAAATAGTGGGGACTTCTGAAGCCTAGACTAAATATTTGCCCACAGGTCACTTCAGGGGAAAACCAAAAAAAAACATCGTAAGGTTTTTTTAAAAATAATTTACATAGACCTCTAACCTGGACACACTCAGCCACTTTCTCTCTCCTTACCTGACCTACACCTGGGGAAAAAAAAAAAAAAAAAGTGAAGCTTTAGCAACAAAAGGCTTTCTTTGAATCTACCACACTGAATCTATTCATGAAGAGAAGAAGCAAAAGCCAAAGATGCAATTCACTCCTGTTCATGCAGACATCCGAACAGAAAAGTAGGATGTGGTGGAGAGGGATGGAACTGTGGGGGAGCAGAGAGRAGCTGCCAACAGAGCTGGAGTGTTCTGCTCAGCCACTTGCCTCSTTGGTGATTACCTCACCCCAGGCAAGGAGGAGGGCCCTGTCCCGCCCTGTGCACCACAAAGGGGATGCTGAAGTGATCTAGTTCAAAAGTTCCAAAAACACGCTTTGCTTCATGTCTACTTCTTCTAGCACAGCCTCAGGTGGGCAGAGCCATGGCCCCAAATAGAAATGTTAACAAAACCAGCCTGCAAGCTGCAGGCAGCGGATTTGACCAAAGCTTGCAAGCCTCAGTATAAAGTTTATATAAATAGCATTTCCGAGTCTGTGCACACAAACACACTCACAGGGTATAACTTCACATACACAGTATTGTAGGCTCAGGAAAATATATGTTTAAAGAACAGAYAGCCTCAATTTTTGCCCTTAAGGGGCACTCCTAGCAGAGGCAGAAGCCCAGCTCTGACACCTTTAGCATCTACACAGCAATCACAGAACTGGTTACAGCAACAGGCAAACTGGTCCCCTCCATTTGTGCAAACTGGATGAATTGGGGAGATAGAGGGAGCTACTCATGGTTATCTGTGAATAGGTTTGGGGAAATAAAAAAGAAGGATGTGCCAAGCGTTCCTACCTCACCAACTCCTCCACCAGGTCTGTCCAGCCTAAACCTGCTGCTAAAATGGGGTAGATTTTACACAACACCATGCACAGCAYAGGGTTGTCTTTAAAACAGTTTTATTTACTTTGAAACTAAAGACTTCTTTTTAGCAGACTTTAGTTTTAGAGTACATAGAAGAGTTTGTTTTTCAAGGACTGTAGGGAAAGCTCTAATGTCTGTTCATTAGATCATGCTCTGATGCTGGAGACTTGGACCACAACTGTATGTGTGATGACATTGCAATGCAGTGCAAAGGCAAACATCCATTGTCCATTTTCAATTAAAACCTAAAATTTACAGGTATGAAGACCTAGACATGCTGACTGAGCAAACAACTATTTTGAAAAGGGCCCAACCACTTCAGAAGCCCCTGAAGCAAAAACGACCAACAAAAATGTTTGCATTAGCTCTAAATAAACTTTTCAARGATATCATTTAACTTCTAGAGCACTTAGTAATAAGTCACTGTCCCATGGAGCAAATCTCAAACTCGTTGTTCTGCTTCATTTTCCTCAGTGAATAACCCTCTTTCTTTACCTGCACTACAGTCACTTACCTCTTCACAAGTAAAAGGTATTTCTCATGCTACATATCTGAGTAAATGATTTTAAGTATTTCCACAGAGGCTTATCTGTAAAATCAGTATCATCTATACATGGCCATTATAAACTCAGCCCCTCACAATGACGTTAAACTTGTAATTGTTTCCTTGACATCAACTCCCCTCCCAGTCAATTATCTGGCCATCAAGGCATTTACAYACACAGGATGTAAATGAGAGCAAAATCTGGTCAACCACGCTGAGCTCAATCAACAACCTACGATCAATTAAAGCTAATCAGATAATAATTAGTGTTACGAAAATAAAAAAGGAGCTTCCAAACAAATAATGCAAGTCTATGTACAGAAAACACAGGCCTAAGTATCACATGTGAAGAAATGCACACTTTGAGTAAGATCCCAATGCCTTTACAAAAGCCTTTACAGCTGCAGTGAGACCTATCAGCACTTTGAAATCTGCGTGGAGGTGTGGAGGACTGATGCATGAAGGAGAGATTGGCTGCTGGTTGATAGCAAAAAGTGCCTGTGGGCCAAAGATTTAACATGCTCCAATTATGAAATATTGGGCAGAAAGACACAGATTGCAAGGCATAAAAGTAAAGCCAAGTGTGCCTGCATTTCCTAAGGGCTAAACAAACTACTGAGAAATACATCTACAGAATGATATGACACAGTGACCCCATCTTAGTCTATCTTATGTCTGAAAAGAACAGAAATCAGCACAGATTCCCCTGCAAAGCTGAGTTATGCTGCTGACATACAGCAGCCATCCATGTCAGGGGAAGTGCAGTGTGACCCACAAGCCTGTGATGAAACAGGCTGGCTGCCTATTTCCAGTTAAAGACAACAGCCACAGGGTTACAAGTGCTCTATGGTTTAGGTCAAACTACGATGCATTGTTGTGATTTTTAAGAATCAATTAAATTCTGAGGTTCTTTAGCACCACTAAATTGAACACTCAGTTTCTGTTATCYGAGGATACAGGCAGAGGGGAACAAATACACTTCATCTGCAGGCAGGCTGCTGGCTCATTTCAATCATTTGAGTTTTATTTCCAGCCAGCCTTTCCTGCAAGGCTGCAACCACTTCTGGTGAGCCCTAACAAAGTATAGTCAGGATTTTATAATGATGACAAAAATCCCTCCTCAACAGTATTTAAGAGGCTAAGTCAAGCAAGCAGTGCCTACCTCCAGCCAAAGTCTTTAATACTGCCAGAGTAGATGCTTTCAGCAGCATCACCAGCATTCATTCCTAGGAGCTGTGACCATGAAGCTCAAACACAGAATCTTTGTATGCCAACAGCTTTGTATGCAGCAGAAGCTACACCATGCAGTAGCCTTGTCAAAAAGATCCACTTCCATATAAAATACCTATCCAAAAGGGCAGCTAGTCACAAGCAAAATGCAAACACTACTAGAAGAACCACAAACCATCTTAATCATGACCAAGTGTTACAACTGCAAAGYTCTTTTCCTTTCTATTTAAGAAAGTTAATGAGAATACTCTTCTTGGTTGTATTATCACTGATTCTGTTACAGTGGACATGCTGAAAAGACTCAAAAGAGCCCTCTGCATGMACAAGCAAACAGAACAATTGGATGTACAAAACTAGGAAGAAAAACCTCTTGCCTTGAAGCACAGGATGCACTGTCTTTTCTTGGGGAAGCYGTTAAATGTTTTATGAGCTAAAGTATCTTTCAAGATAAGAGAATACACTGAGAACCAGTACTCACCTAAGACTCCTCAAGAGCAGGCTTTAAGTATTTAACCTAAAACTGTCTGCAGTTTCAAATTCAGCCAGCAAAGTTTAGGCACAATGCAGCTAATGAGCGCTTTGGGCTCAATTCCTGGCCCAAAGCTCCTCACAGGGCAGAATCTCACTCTAACTTTCCACCAAAGGTTCTGGAGCCTCCTCCAGTGGCTCCCTGCACTGCAGAACGCCAGTGCCTTCTTCCTTTTCCTGGYCTTGAGAGGTGCCCATGTCAGATTACAAACTCGGAAATAGCACAGAGGAACTTTCTACTAGAGAAGCAGTGTTATGGATTTTTACAGGCACTTGCTGTAAGGTGCCAGAGACACTATCCCACATGGCAGCTCTCACTACTCTGTTTCTGATCAGCAATGGGAGGCTGTAAAAGTTTCCTTAATGTGCCTGAGTTCTGTAAACTGCTGAACTCWCTGTGCTTGTCTCATTCCCCAGTGCTCAGTCCCTAATCACAGACTGAATAAGGCTCGGCCAGTCCTAAATAAGMAATGAGCAATAAATCCTACTCTCTCCAAAGTATAGTCCTAAGAATGACCTGCAATTTCATAGCCATTTCTCAGAAGAGAGGGAAGAAGGATGCATACTCACACAGCTCATTCTGTGAATTTCTCCTCGGTTCACTCTTTTAATGGTCTTTCTCTTCCTCCGCAGTTCACTGGGCTCCCTTTTGAATCGCCCACGAAAGCTCATTGTATCCGTAGGAATAAAGCAGCCAACAAATATCTTTTAAGAAGCCGTGCTCCTTTAACCTCCTTCCTTCAGCAGCTTCAGCACAACAACTGGAAGCTGCGTATACTGCTCAAGGGGGAAGTAGGTCTAAAAGTTACACGCTGTATCCACAGTAACTGARCAGAAAGAAGAAGAAAACCAGCAATAACTCATTTCTTCCTGTGAACAACCTTCTGCTATTAAGGCAAGAGCGTCTCATTAAACCATAAATAGACCCAGCCCCCCCTCTAATGCAAATCAAAATAAGAAGTTGTAGAGAAAAATGCTGCAAGTGAACATCTATCTTTGTCTCAAACACCATCACATCCTTTCTCCACACCAGCCTCACTGATTCGAAAGCCAAAACAGCTGCACTCTTACTTCATGTGGGTCTGTGTCTGCAAGCTAAAGAACAGTCCTTCACAGCACAGMCATCTCCTACAGAGCCCCTCGGTAGCAGACCTGGACAGCTTTGTGCTGCCAGGGCCCAGGACCTTCTCTGCTTTTGGACCAAGATAGCAATTCCCCTTTCAAAGTGSTGTGAAACACTGATTAGGGGAAGCACCCTGCAAATTCCTAAATTTGCAGACAGTTACAAAAAGGGGAAAACAGAGAAATTGATATGCGAAAATCCAAACCATATTTGTAAAAGCCTGGTTTGAGAACCTGCCAACTGAGAACCTGCTTGCTTCACCCCGCTCCCACCTCAGGAGAAGTAAAGCTGCCAGACTGAGCCTGTTCCCCATACAGGGGCAATCCAAGCAGCACCTGGACAAGTCAGAAACCCTCCCTYAGTGCCTCAGAACTGCAGTGGCAACAGGAGCTGTGATGGCCAGTCAAATTATTCTKAATTAAGGTAGGAGACTCACCCAGTGCTTGGCTGTCTGAAGGCTGGCAGGGCACAAAGGTCCTTTAAAACTGAACAAACCCCCTCAGTGCCCACACATGTGCAGGCACACACACAGACYCTTTTCTTCTTTGTTCCAGCTGAGGATTCATCCTGCTGCAGCAACAATGCTGCACTCCCCTGTGCACACAGCCTTTATGTGGCATGCATTAGGTTTTCATTTTTATTTAATATCTGTATGTATAAGAGATAGTTTTTCTACTTTCACATTCTGGATTTTTTTGCCAATTGGATGAGAAGCATCATTTTCACACCTTGTTTCAATTAATTAATTACCCTATTTGAGATCTCCAACTTTACCCCGAGAGCTATTTTTTTTTTCTCTTTCTTTCCAGCAATTAATTCTGAGTTCTATAAACTCTAGCAACTCTTTCACACATTTCTCAGCATCAGTAACATGTGATCCAAAGTAACAAACCTCTGCAGGACTTCGAGCTAGGTTTTGGCACTGGGAGAGCAGTGACACTGAGCCCAGCATGTCTGACCTGAACACTACAAAACCACATCCGTTTCATCAGTAGCTTTCCTCTTCCACAGTTAAAACGTGATGCAGCTGTTGAATTAACCACCCCATCCCATCATTATCTTTGWCATTCAGCTTTGCCTTTGAGTAGATCTCCTCCACAAAGAGTGCTGCCAGCCTGCTGTGCAGCTCCCTAAGCCAGATTTCCCTRCCCTCCCATTTAGTGGTGAAAGGCATCTGCCTGGCACTGGAAGAGACAACAGAAACCTTTGCCAAGGTATGCAGACATTTCAGGCAGCCTCCAATACAGAGGCACAGCTTTACCCCAGCTGGAATCACCCTTGTTTTCTCTCAATCCACCATGCTATCTCCACTGGAGTCCCTGGTGCCTCTCACACAGCACAGGGAAGACCAGAGGTCCTTGCCAGAAGTTAAATTTAATTCTGGAATCATCACTCTGCTGGCTTAACTGTAGGCAGGTATCAATTCCTCTCAGAGGCTCCTTCATTTATSCACTCCTGAACAGATCAAGCAGAGTTCCATCTTTCTTTTCCTTGGGAAGGGTCTCTCCCAGTTTCCTGCTTCCCACAGCATGGAGGAGCCTTTCCAGGGCATCCTTTCTTTCCACTGAGATAAGGGTCACTACCACTTCCTGAAACTTTAATGAACTTGCATTACTCCAGAATAATACAGAAGATAAACTCAAGTTCAAGTTTCCAGCTGGTCCTCATCCAGTTTGCTCCACTGAGTGTCTTTTGTCCAAAATATTTTCATTCCTRATATTAATAATCCTCATTTATTTCCACATCTTTGGCAGACAGGTTTTCAGGAACAATACTAAAGGCAGTCAGCAATTTATTTTCTCAACACCAAGGTATTAAAAGGTTGAAGCACTGAAATAACAAATAAGCTACAGCATTCACACAGAGATATGAACACAAAATAATAGTAAACAACTGCAAATAAAGACTCCACTTTCTTAGGTCTGTTTTGAATGAAAATTCCTCTTGTAATGGAGAATAACAAAACCATTCAAATGTCTAAAAATGCTTTGTCCTGTAGCAGAAGTACAAAGCAAACTTCATTAGCATCAGTGTGACCATAAAAGATTTCYTAATTTTTCCTTAAGACTTCTCTGTCTCTTCAGTGAAAGATACTGGGTAATTATAAAATTGGTTATGTTAATATGAATAAAGCTCCTGTGCTGCTTTTAAATTCAGAACTACTATGCATAAAGCGAGAAACCTATTTCAAGAAAAGAGGTATCTGGCCCCAGGAAAACCACAAGCCTTGGTTTACATTTGTGAACTRCTGTACCCAATTCATAGATTCAAAGTAAAGATGCTGAAGCCCTTCAAAAAATGATGTTATGTAAAGTAGTCAATTAAGTGTTTAATTGCCTTCTGCTCTACTGTCTTTGTGGGACATGTTCATCTGCTCCCAGCATTTTTCAGAAATGTATGACTATCTARATAGAAAGAGTAATAATATTTGATRTCTCTACTCCAGTTAAGGATAAGCTATACATTCCTTTTGCTGCAGAACCACTAGCATTTAGTTTCTCTGACAGGGGTCACAAGTTCTTTAATAACCTTTTAATTCCTTTTTCCCACATTTCTTCTAGAGTTTCTCATTTCCCTTTTACATTTGTTCACYTTCATGCTTCATTTACTTCAGTTTGAATTGTGATATACAGCAATATGTAAAAAAATACCATTGGAGAAAACTAATTCACTGCTGCAGTACGTTGTGATCATTGGAAAATGCCTTTCAACAGTGTCTTGCTATTGCTGGGAGCCAAAGAGAGAGACTTAAGGAACTGAATTTTTTATCTTCAACTAACATAAAATAAGCCCCAAAACAGGCTGAACATTTGGGCTGCTGTGTYGCAAATACTCAATTCACTGTACTGTCCTTCTAAAATAATATAAACTACCAACTCCAACCAAGAAGGATCAAGAACTAACACTTCARATGGCCACACTGGCATTTTCTTTTCCACCCAAATTTAGAGGAGAAAAATAATCTCATGCAAACATCAAATTCATAGCAAATTTTAGGGAATGAATGCTTCCCTTCAGCTTGGGACTTCTGTCTGGGAGCAATGCTGACCTGAACAGAGTGCAAGTCAAAAACAGAGTCTTGACTTATGCTAGTGTATATATAAATAATTGCACCATGCTGACTCAGGCCTTTTGTTTAACAGATTTAAGAAAAAGCTTAATTAATAAGTAAGAAAACTCCTTTTGCTGGAACAAGCTGCATCAACCACATATTATGCCTATTCTCAGGTCAAACTCTGAAATTAAACACAAATCTTTCATGAAAAAAACTTGTTTCACTTATAAGCTAAAGCCCCTGTGATGACAGTGGCACTGCCATTTAGGAAGTGTTCACAGCCTAGACCAGCACTGAGAGACTGTCTGACACTTAACATTTCACAGCTTGGTGGAGTGCAGATGAGAGCCTCCCTTGAAYGGCTTGTGGCATTTCCAGCACCTCAGAGCTCCTGGTAGAACCACAACAATCCAGCTGCAGCTGAAAAACCAGAGGATGCCAGCCCTGCCCAACACCCAGCCCCTGGGGTAGCATCAGAAACAATCCTGCACTCTGTGACCGTGGCTACAGGTTAGCACACAGAACAGGCAGCTATTAGCTCAGGTGCTGGGGAGAAGAAAATTCATAGTACCATGGTGAGAGTCACCAAGAGCTCTTTCTAGTTTTCTTTTTTCAATTTTCACATTATTTTTACATTATTTTTTCAAAACTTGGTGACCTAGCTGGTATACTCACCTTCCRAGGCCAATAATGAGATTTACACAGTGAATATCCCACAGCAGYGCAGGTACACAGGCTGATGCTGTTTTTCATTGTCTTCAGTGTTAATCCCCAGCACTGTGTGGGACACCCTGAACAGGCAATGCTGCCAGAAGCCAGTTTTGTGTTTGGACACAGCCAGCAGGGTCAGACATTACACACCATCCCTTCTGTGGTCAGAGGGCTCACTAGGAGATTGATTGAACTCAGTGGCCACACACTGCATGTGGTTTTTTTGGATAAGACTGTCAAAAATCTCTTAATGTGAGAATACAGCTGACAGTGACTGGACAGCACACGCTCATCTTACCTGCATCGTCCAGATTTCGGGGGGAGCACATGCYCTGGAGTGGTTTGTGACTGCACCTAAAGACTGCACTCCCCAAAAGCTTCATGGTGCCAGGTACAGCAGATCACTACACTGGGGCCAGGGACACACAGATGATTTTTACTAGCACCTAACAAAGACAGAAAGCACTAGTGACCTCCATCCAAATCCCTTTGTCACAGACTGAACATTCTCTCCTCTCATCCTCCCGCCCCTCAAAAAGCTCCCAGATCAAACCAGAAGTTCATAATTTAGAATTAAATGCTCAGTATTGATCCATGAACATTCAAAAATGCCCTTANAAAAAAAAAAAAAAAAAAAAAAAAAAAAAAAAAAAAAAAAAAAAAAAAAAAAAAAAAAAGAAAGGAAAAATATGAAACCAGAACAATGTAAACAGAAAGGTAAAACAACTGAGTTAGAAAAACTATACCTGAAACAACATTTTTGCAAAGCCATTCTGGTGTTGAATCAACTGAAATTGAATGACATTGTTTTTTTGAGATACGTGGCTCCACCAATGCTCTAACAACTTAATCTGATCCATCATGCCTTGCACACAAACACTCCACAAAGCCTGTAGCACAGCTGATGCTTGCATTTTGCCCACATATCCATACTGCTGGCTCTGACCAGGCAAAGGGCTGGGAATCCATCACCATTAAAATGACATCAGCACACAAGGTGAGCTCTCCGAGGCAGGGGGACGGCGCCTCTGCATAAATATCCATGAAAAGCAGCCCKTGTACCTGTCAGAGCTCTGCTAACAGATCTTCCCAGCTAGCACTCCTGATGGCAGACACTCTGCCTGTATCAATCCATCTCTCTCCTTCCCAGTGCTGATCTCAGCGATTCTTCTCTCCGTGCCTTCACCTTCTCTCTGTGCCCCAGCTCTCAGTGCACTCAGGCAGAACACCTTTGGGAGAGGCTGCTGTGTCTCTGCCTGTTCGAAAGGCCAAAACCTGTGTGTAAGGCTGAAACCTGTGTGTGAAAGGTTGAGACTGGTGTGTGAAAGGTTGAAACCTGTGTGTGAAAGGCTGAAATTTGAGTGTGCCAGGCTGAAATCTGCGTGTGAAAGGCTCAAACCTGTGTGTGAAAAGGTGAAACCTGTGCACGAAAGGCCGAAACCTGTGTGCGAAAGGATGAGACCTGTGTGTGAAAGGCCAAAAGCTGTGTGTGAAAGGATGAAAGCTGTGCGTGAAAGGCCTAAACCTGCGTGTGAAAGGATGAAACCTGCGTGTCAAAGGCTCAAACCTGTGTGTGAAAGGCCAAAATCTGTGTGTGAAAAGCTCAAACCTGTGTGTGAAAGGCCAAAACAGCCCCTGCCCCTCCAGCTCAGCTGGGGGTGACAGCAGCCATCCACACGTTGTACACTCCAGGCTCTTTGCGCCATGCCGGAACATTCACCCATAGCCAGAGGGTTCCTGGGGGGGTTGAGAAGGCCTTGGGACAGCAACTTGGGAGCTCCCACCCTAATCCCACACACAGCACCCCACGGCCATTTCATCACCTCCCTGTGGCCATGCAAACACAAGAACTTGCTGGTAAAGTCCATGCACCAAAAACCACTTACTAGTCCCCTTTGCTGAATTTACAGCAGCTAAACAATGCCTTGCTGGACTCCTGTTTGGGAAGCAGGCTTGGCTGAGCCGGAGGAAGTCCCTCTCCATCCCACAGCCTGAGAATGCTGCTCCCCCTACACTCACCATTCCACTTTCTCTTTGCCACCACCATGTTTCTATCAGCTCACCCCACAAGGATATAGATGCATCATTTCAGCAGCTTTCCAAGCTGGAAACTCACCTGCACCTGAATATAATACATTCCCTTGCCACAAGGCTGAGCAGGGTCTTGGAGAACCTGATGATGGTGTCACTTACAGAACAGCATCACCTCAGCTCTCGTGTTTGCTGCTGTTCTTCCCCTACCCCGTCAGCCCTCTGGGGACAGAGCCCCGGGAAGCACAGGGAGCAGGGCACTGTTCTGTGCCATGGTGATGCCAGCTGGTCCCCTGTGCCAGTGCCAGGCTCCCCAGAACACAGCTGAGCACACGAGCTGCTGCCCCAGATCGCTGGGCACAAACCAGGCTGCACTTCCTCTCTTTAACCAGACAAAATGCTGCTCCTTACACCAGCAATCAGGGTGGACAAATGTTCCATCAGCACCTTCCATCAGCAATGTTGTCCTGTTGATGTGTGTGAAAGCAAAACACACAATTACTTTAATTTCTTCTTTAGCTTGATCCATTGGGAAATTTCAAACAAACATTACCCCTTTTGTTTTCATCTACTTGGACTAGAATCAGCCCTTGATAACAACACACATAGTGATGAAGGGACATGAAAGGTGATTAAATAATTGATTTATCTCAATTTACACATATCTCCAGACATGTCGATGCAGCTGTGACTTTGGGTCCTGCTGCTTGCCTATTCAAACTGTAATTTCAGTCCTTTTTATTCCTGTCTATATTATACTGTAGGATTTTTTTTTTTTTTTAACCAAGAAAAAAATCAGATCAGAAATCTGGTTTATAAAGAATATCCCCATTTTCACCCAATTTTCCAGCTGGAATAACTGAAGCAAAAGGAAGCTGGGCAACTCATTTACTCAAGGTCACAATCAACCTCTACAATGCTATAATATTGATATAAAATGCTCTAGAATTCTCTTATTTTTTTTTTTTTTAGCAGTTAAACCTCTCCCCACCATACACGTGCAAACTGGCTGTATAACCATTATTGTGTTTGACACCATATATTACGTTCAATGTCACAAATGTCACAAATGTCACAAATGTCCCAAATTCCTGTATATTCTCTTCTAGTGCCTGTGGGTGTCTTCAGCAATTGTGAAAGCAACTGCATGTAATAATTAATCATCTGGATCCTATAACTGAAAGCTAAACAATGGCATTTTGGAAGAGACAAAAAGCACATAAATTTCAAAAGCAAATAAGCAAGATTTTTATATTTCACACTTCTTTTTCTAATGAGAAAATACTCTGAAAGTCAGATTTACGTTAATTAAATTTGGTGTGTGGAAAAGAAAGATAACTTGCATCCTTTTGACATTACCCTTCTCTTTCTGTTCTCCAGGAACACAGACAATAAAACTGCATCATCAAATTGAGAAATACCCTATCAGATGTTGGCACAATTTGAAATAACTTTCTGTGCACATTTTGTGGCAAGGAAATCCCGTTTTAATATTAATTCTATAAATTTTTTTCCCCAAAAATTGCCCCCCATTAGTTCAATTTGATGATCCCTAGTTCATCATCTCTCATGTGGAGAGAAGAAATTACAAGAAAGTTTACACACCTCTGACCATTCTTGATTTTTATAGCTTTCATCATATCCCATGATAGTTTTTTTTTCAGGTTTTTATGTACATATGTAGTCATGGACTAATTCTGCTGATCTTCCTCGCCCTTCTCTGTAATTTTCCAATTCCAGTCTGTTTGAATTACATGAGGCATTAAAGGCCTCCCAAGAAGTTGCTATGGAACTCTCCCATCCAAGGATAGATAAAAAAGCAAAATTTATTTACAATTTCTCAGTGAAACTAGAAAACAGGACCAAAACTATGTCATTCTTAACACAGTCAAGCTGCTCTAAGCTCACAGGTCCCAGCCCCTGCAAGGCAGAGCTGAATCACAGTGATCCTTCACCCTCTCTGGATGATTTTCTGCAGTGGGGAGTGTAAGCCAGTATTTCTCCCCTCGTGTTTCTCCCCACTCCCTCCTTCTTGCTTTTTGTATCCAACACACAAACACAATTGTTTGCACCCTTATTCTTGCCTTGTATCAACCCCAAACTGGTCACTGACAACTGACTCTATCACAAGAGGTCTTTTTTTAATCTGGAAATTCTGGGTTTTTTTTAAAAATGGAAATTCTGGAAAGTCCAAAAAATTCCCTTTTACTRGGAAATAGCTGGAACATCATGATTCTTGTTTCTATTAAACACCACTTGAGTTGGAGACAAAAGAACTGGTCAGGAAATCAGAAACTAAAAGGTTAACTTCTGATTTCCTACRAATACACACTACAGCCAGGCATAAAGAAGTGCCAGAAAAGGATGTGGATGGGAAATAAAGCAGAGTTTGCTGCAGTTCCTCCTCACTCAGCTCYTTGTTCTGCCTGAAACACTGCAGACACGTCCTGACTCAAGGAACAAAACCCTTTTTGAAAATATTTCCAAGAAATACAGTTGTCTTTTGAATGCATTTTACAAAAAAAAACAATGTTTAGCCACCAATTCAGATTCTTTCTGCAGGCTCATGTAACTTAAAATTGCCTCTGAGTTCGTTTAAAAAGGAAAAATTGGCAAGCACTGAGCACGTACAAAAGCTTTTGGCAGCTTAAAAATACTGTGTAAAGAAACTTCTCAGTGGGAGCTGGTACAAACTTTTATGTCAGCTCATCTCAAACATTTCATTTGGGCAGGTCTGTTTTGGTGCATTCTTCAAGAATTGGCTTTTTTTATCCAGTAAAACATTTTAGAATTACATTTTATCAACTGATACTTACAGTTTCATTTAGATTCAGAGAGGACAGGCTAAAACATRCTGGTATAATTCCAGGCTTGGATTCATTTTTATCTCTTATATAAAAAGCAGAATTAAGTACATTAAGTAAACATTTCTACTATMTCCAAAGAGTTCTTCAGTTCAAACTGTGTTCATGAGTGTTCTCTGTACTTCCATACAATCTGCCAAAGTATTTTTCATTTACACATGAGTGTGAGGAATGAGCATGCTGTTTGTCAGAGCTGCTTGGTCAGAGGCTTTCTGAACAAAAGCAGGTGACAGATGCACAAACCCTCCGGTCATGAGTCCTTCCCCAAATGACGTCTTTGCTGCACTGTCAACACAAACAAAATCAGGTGCTACAAGGGGCAAAYGGTCATCATGAAAAATCAGAGGCCTCATGAACAAAAAAACATATTGTCTCTGAAATACTGGAAAATGCAAGGCACCAGTGACTGTTTCCTGTTGGATGCATCAGATTGAAGGCTAGGATTGCTCTCCCTTTATCTTTGACACATCTGATGTTCATATTCATCTGGARGATGTGTTGTGGAGCACATGTCCAACACCTGCGAGCAGACAGCAAACAAGGGACGTGGTTTCTTTCATAACAGCCCAGTTCAAAGAGAAAAGGAGAGCCAACTGCAAGGCTGAAAGGCCAAAGGAACTGGACATTCCTGGAAACAAACAAGCCATTAGGCAACTGCTCAGATCACTGCACCTCCTCAGGGGCTGTGCCCTTGCATGAAATCAAAGCGCTGACAGTGGTCAATAGCTGGAAGAACTGGAGCACTGCAAAAACCAGAGTCATGGCTGGAATGAGCAAAGTCAGGCACAARCACCACCTGGCAGGTGGGGACACCCAACAGGCGTTCTGTCCCTGGGGGCATTTTCTGGGGAGTTCTAGGGAGTTGAAAAAGGTCTCCTCAAGCTCATAGGAGAATGGGTTAAAGMCAGGGAAAGGGCTAAGGCGCTGAAAAGAAAGAAGGGCAGATCAGCTGTGTGAGCACTTTTTATTCTTTAACTTCAAGCCACAAAAAAGAAGGATCCAAAAATGAGAAAGAATAGGCCCAGTTCCAAGATCATTTTCTCTCAAGAACGCCTCTGTAATCTCATTAAGATCAGATCTCCTATAGTGAYGGCTGCAATGAATGTTTACACATAATTTACTAATGGCAGAAACATCTCAGACAATAAAGGAGCATCTGGTTCCAGGAATCTACATTTCAGTAATTAATCTCTTTRCTGCTAAGGCTTATACTCTGCAAGAGCTAATTTTAGCACATGTGTCACAACCTGTGGAAAACATCAAGGTAATAACACCAAACCCTTGCTGAAATGCCAGAGAAAGTCATRAGTGATTGGTGGCACCACGTTCGACTCCCAACATCCCAGTTTCAGAGCCAAACCCTGACTGATCCAGTGAGGCCACACACATTTTCCACTCTAACTTAATGGTTTCTTTTTTTGGGGGCAGAGAAACACTCAAGCAGAACAGAATTACACTTMTGATCTGGTTTACTGCTTTAAGTCAAAACCTTATTCTGCTGGATTTGCACAAATTTAAGCGAGAACTGAATCTGGCCATCTCATCTTCATGCAAGTATCAATACTAATGAAAAGAAAATGAGCACAGCAGTTGACAGATGAGAAGCGAGGAAAAACAAACACCAAAGACACGAAGTATTCAATTCAATTGGCTCTATACACTGTACTCACAGTGATCCCTGAGGCAGAAAMGTCCGACAAACAATACAATGGCTATTTTTCATCGAAAACCACACACAGAGAATCTATTATTTTTTAAGCTAACCACAAATTGGCAATAATTATTAACAGACTGCAATTGCAGAAGATATTGCACACAATTTCTTTCTGTTTAGACAGAAAATAACGTTTTGTTCTGAAGAGGYACCACATTAACAGGATAATAAAAGTTTATTTTTATAGAATATATTTACTTGCAGAGTTTAAAATAAGAGAAATAATAAAGCCCCAAAACAATGCAGTAATCAATTTTTGTCTGACTGGAAATGCACACACACATGTGCAGCTACCACACCTTGGCACAGGAAATCACAGCCCATGGTTTGAGCCAGCTTCAGCTGGACTAGACTTGGAACAGTGCCTCGAGATGATGTCAAACCCTTGCCACCCAAAACATCCTGAAGAACTCATGTGACATGCTTTTYGATGTTGAATTCTAATCCTTTCACTATTGTGTCATTCCTCACTCCAATCACTAATTCAAGCTGGAAGCTTTAATTATTCAAGGAAGCWATTCAAAAGCTAAAATACCAGGAATGGTTCCCATATTTCCTAGACAGTCCACTTTCCTTCATCCTTCATAACTTGTCTGAAGATAGACACTCCTATTCCTGTATTTCTGAACATTACTGCAGTCAACAAAAACTCAGTTAAGTACTTCAGCAGGTAATTTAATTTTTGTTTTACTCATAAAAGTAGAGCTGCCAGGCTCAAATAGGCTGAAATGCTGCTTAGACCTAGAAATTAAATCCTGAATTTTGCTTTCACAAACCTCTCTTTGGTCAAGGGAACATCAAAATCATTTGCCTGTGTTCATCCAGTTCCCCTTCCGCTAGAGGAGGAGCTGGAGCTGGTCTGCATTCACCCACACAATGACAGCAGCCATCTGACAGTCATGAAGCACTGCTGCTTTTCATCAAAACCTTGTACAATTCAGGAAATGTAATCTAGAAGTCAGAATCTCTTGAGAGGTTTTTTGAAATCAGGTGGGATTCCCCCTGAGACGCATATTAAAAAATAAGAACAAAGGTACCCACAGGGGGTTTTGCAGCACACAGTTGCTCACYCAGGTTTACACTGCAGGTGCACCCWCAGTATCTGCTCCTCCATTCAGCTTTCTGCCCCAGCTGGTGGCAGAATGGTTCAGCAGCTGCTGTGAACAGAAGTGACTCCTGTGACCCCATGATCTTGATTTACTGCCCACAGGTTACTGGAGAGCTTATGGAGCAACAAAAGACTTTCCAAATAAACTAAAACCAAACAGTTCTGATGGATGGAAGAGTATGAAGCACTGAGATTAAGATGCAGAGAAGAGATCTAACTCTRTCTCTGAAGTGCAATGAAACTTTGCATAAGGCTTTTTGTCTGAAATGTGCTAAACTGGAATTCTGGTTTATTCAAACTAGGCTTGGAACAAGTGTATTAAAACTGGTAAAGGAGAAACTTCATGGAAGTGAGAAATATCAGAAACAGATCTGTTGCACTCCATTCAGATTTCCAATCCACCCAGGAGGGGAATGGAACCTATTTATCAAGTCAAAGAAGAAGATAGTTTCACCCTTAGGGAAGGAGGAGATGGAAGAAGGGCAAGGGAGAAGAATTTAGTATCAGTGAGGAAGAGGCAYACTCACTCTGAAGTAAAACCAAAGCTTTTGAAAAGAACAAGGCAGGAAGCAAGAAGCAGTATTAGAATATGATATATCAACAGCAATGGTGGCCAGCCCTCTAAATACCTGACCAAAGTTAAACAGCAGTGTGCCTATTTAATTTCAGATGAGAAGAAATGGCATTTTCCCCTTGGCTTCTCTCTCATCACTTAACTCTTCCTCTCTTACACAGTGTCTTTGCCTCGACAGCTCTCGCTCCCGCTCTGCCTCTCCCAGCAGCTTTTACTTTGGCAGTACTTTAGGCTGGCCAGTGTTCTCTGCAGGCCCCGGTGTCTTTATGGCTCCCCTCCACTCTCAGCATACCTCTTACAGGGCAGAGCTGTTTCCAAGCTAAATCAATATCCCCTATTTGTGGCCAAAGGCCTGAAATGGACTCTGGACTCAGCTAATATGCATTTAAATCCAGTTCAGTGCTACTCAGAGGATTCTGTATTGACAACAGCACGAAAAATAAAGCCCAGCCCTGCTCTCAGGGCTGCAGCCAGCAGTGAGTTAAGGCCAGTGAGAGAGGCAAGGGCTGGGGGCTGGCACTAATATCATTTTCTGAAAGCATGAGCTTAATATACTGTTCCTTTGTGCTCCTCTGGAACCAGCTGCAACTCACCCCAAGAGAGCCGGGCTGCCAGAGCCTGGGCCAAGGACAGC
>NW_026623305.1:537787-549200 GCF_030028575.1 Malurus melanocephalus
CCATGGGAATGCTCTCACCAGGAACGCAGTGCAAACACCTGGGGTGTGCCAGGAGTGAGTGGAACATCGCAGGGGCATTTCTGCACTCCTCTGGCTCTGCAGGCTGCCTGTGCTGCCCAGTCTGCCTCCTGTGAGCTGTGGGCAGTCACAGTGCTGCTAAAYTCAGAGTTTTCTGTGATTCTGTGAATTCTGCCTTATGGAGACATGCTCCTTGCACGTGACACCCAGCTTCTCAGCCAGGACCCTGCTGCAGGTGGAATCACTGTTATCCCTTCATTCCTGGAGATATTAACTATCAACTACCCCACTCCCACAGCCTGGTCAGTGCAGTGCCAGGAGCAGCCACACATCCCAGAATGAAAAACTCACTGGGAGAAGCCAAAGACCAAATTACTTGAACAGTTGTGAGTCTGGAACTACTTGTGCAGCCCAAGATGTGCATAAAAACCCAGAGAACTACTCTGGAMTTATACCTAAAAGCTGCTGATTCCAAGCACACACATACATGTTTTGTATTTCTGTCCAACACTACATTGTCCACTGACAGAATGAAACACAACACCTCTACTAAATTCTGTGTAAAATGCATTTCAGATCAAGTCTCCAGAACTTCAAAGATGCTATTGTGGTTATTTTAGGTGATTCACCCTGTGTCTAGCACTCAGTATTTAAATCTGTTTYAGTATCTTGACACAGCACTGGCTGCAGGCAGGCAAACCCTTAAAAACCTGACTTGTTTTTTTCCCTGCTTTTCTTGAGTTTGTTTCTCTCTTTGTCTTCATTTTAATCAGGTCCTCTGCCTTTCTGTAGGGCATTTTTTTTCTCTCTCAAGAAGTATTTTGAACACACATCCTAAATTGGGATTTTTGTCAAATGCATAAATCACCTTCCCAAAGGACTCCCAAGGACTGAGACTTACAGAGACTTTCTGTGCCTCTTTCTTTAATTTATACCCTACTCTCTCAGGTATGCATTACCTTACAAATAAATTGCTTACTTCTCTTCCATTTCCTGAGGAGAAAAAGAGAATAAATTCCTCACATGTAGGAGAATGTTTTCATCACTTTCTTGCTTTGAGAGCCCACACTCTTCATAAGCTGTCATAAAAATTTGGTTAACACATTCATAATAATTACATTCCAYGCACTGTCATACTACACACATCGCTGCAACGCTAATGAGAAGTGAAAGCAATAAAAAACATTGTTCAGAGTACCAAAGTCAGATGGAGATTTGCTCAGTGCTAAAAGGCCACTTTGAACACCAGCTTTTCTTGAACCATCTGCATACACTACATGGTGTGTGCAGCACTGAAAAATGAAAACTGACCCACATCTTTTCCCCTCTCTATATAAGAAACTCTAGGCAGAGCCACAGCTGCTGTCTGAATGGGWAAACACCAAACCAAACCCAACATCCTTCTGAGGAGCAGCAATGGACAAAATCCCTGGTGCCCAGGGCAAGGGCTGGCAGTCACTGCAGTCACTCACAGGCCTGGGGGGCACTGGGCACAGCAAACAAACTGCAAAAGTAACAAGAACAGTGGCCAAAGYGGCTCTTAAGCACAACTGCATTTTGTGCATCACTTACTGCTTCTCCTCTTTACACTMTAATGTTACTCATTTATTCAAACATGGGCCTGTTTCTGTTCCTGCTGAGGTCAAGTGCTGAAGTGGAAGTTAAGGTCAAATAAAGCGACATATGACTATTGCTGCCTAAAAATGTATTACACATTCTAGCTTCTGACTTAAACTAAGAATTCCTGACAATATTTTCTTTTTTTTTATTTTGCAGCCCTGGGTAATCTTGCTTTGGAGAAAATCCCTCCTCTAAGACAGGAAGGGAACACCTGCTCCCAGGRCTGAGCCTCAAAAGGCACTGCAATTCTCCCCAATCTGAGTACACACAGACACATTCCCATATCCAAAACCAGTAAATTGTGAGTCAGAGGTCCTGCAGCTCCTAGAGTTGCCCCATTGACAGCACTTACATAGTACTATATAGGTCTATACAGTACTTACATAGACCTTCAGGAGAGAAATGCATACAAAGGAGATGAATGCACTAAATTATTTCAACTGGAGGTAGAAGATTAACACAGATCATGCAATAAAACATAAGGAACACAAGGTCTGGAGGTAAATTCCAATACTAGATAATGGAAAATTCTCAAAGCGACGTTTTTGTTCTCTCTACTGCTTTTAGAAGAGTAAAAATCCATTTACAAAATAAGTGGCCTGAGAAGCAGCTTGGGCATCATTAATGAAGTGAATATTGCTGTGTTCAAGCTAATAAGTCAGCTCAAATTACAGTATTTTATTCAAAATGCAAAACATTTTTTACATTTTTATGCAATTTATTACCAARGGCAGGAAGGCTGGGGGTGGTGGAGAGTAGGATCATATCCTCAATTATGCTTTGCTCTTATCGCACAAATCTCAGCTGCCACAGTTGGTAATAAATTGCATGAAAAACCCAAAGAATGACCTACTAGATAAAGCTCAAGTTCAAGTCACAAGTTCCAAATGCAAACCATCATCTTGAATGTTAGTGCCCTCCCTTAAAATACCAAACAGTCGTACATAACCACATGTACTTCATTTTCTTCCTTCAGGCATCTTCCTCTTCTCCTTTTTGTTGTGGARACAGCATGCACAGCCATTTGCATTCATTCTAGAAAGGTTTTTAATATCCCAAACCTCACCATTTCATAGACTTATTTTGAAAGCCAGTTCTTGCAGACATGCTTTTAAAGGTACAGAAAGCAAGGGTCTATTAAATCACTCACTGAACAAATTGTTCCAACTTGTTCACCATATTAGAGKTTGTTTGGATGCTTACTTCGCATGTCTCTGGCAAATTCCAGAACTTCATCCAAAAGATGACACACAATTGATAGAGAATTTACACTTTTCTCTTTCCAACATCTCTCCCAGCGCTGTGGATCCAGTTAAGACCTAAAACTGATGGCTTATCTGCCTTGCCTAAGGGTAAAACCAGATTTCTAAAACTAACAAACTGAAGAAAAAAAGGTCGCAGAATAAAGACATGAATCCTCACTTTCTGCAAGAACTAGAACGCTAGAAATACCTGCTGTGCTGACCAAAGGCTTCATGCAGTGATTAGTAGGTAGCCATTAAGCAATAGCTGGAGGCTGTGCTCAGGACTCCTTCTTTTCTTTTGTCATAGAGAGCACCCGGCAGCATCTCCTGCTTGGAGCGCCACTGGCAAAAACAATTCCTAGAAGAATATACTACAAGGATGTTCCTCTTCAGTGACTATCAAAGGAAAATGGGGCACATCCCTAGAGCTGTTTATTTACTGGAAGCATTTTAGGGTAGACTGCTGTTCTCTCTGACTCAGGGTTGCTTTCCTTATCAAGGCAACAACACCAAACAACACCAAAACGTTACTTCTGCTTCACAGAGGACAGGCAAACTTGCAAGAACAGACAGCAGAGCCTGGTGACTTCAGAGAGCTGCTCAAATAGAAGGCATATTTTATCTCCTGAAATCAATACCAAGGGCTAACACTTCCAGTAGGGCGCACACAGGCAGTGGCACACAAGCTAAGGAGAGGAAGAGCATTTCCTGACTGTGAAGGAATGAAGAGACAAAATGCCGCACGTTCAGCTGACAGGAGCCAAACACTGCTGGTGATTGCACTGAGCCCATCAGTGTACTGCTGGTATTCTGCATTTTGGGATTTCCTCACCTCTCTTCTTTGGGCAGCCCAATTACTCACTGCCCTGAGACACTCAGGAATCTCATTGGGATCAGTTCAGCTCCTGGCAACTGCACAGTGTGCATAACAACACTGGGAACTAAACACTCTCTTGTTCATCGACAGCTGCCTCAACTGCATTGTCCAGACATAARCCTCAATGATCTACAACAGACCAAGGGGAAAAACTAATTTGTTAGGATCATAACATATTGTATTAATGCCCAGTAGCCTCCAGCTCTCTTTATCATGCTGTTCTTTCAAGTAACACAAATTCAGGTGGAAACAGGACCATCCATTCTGCCACAAAGTGCTCTCAAGCAGCACTTTCTTCTCAGCTCACCAGGTCTCCACATCATTCCAAAGCAAATTGCAAAGTTTAATGGCAAATTCATTTAGACAGTCATATAATTAACTGCTTCCAAACAAAAGCATGGTAATATCCTGAAGAATAAGATATGTCTAAAGTCAACCCCTGCCCAGCAGATTTCCTTCAAAGTGYMTGCCTRYACCTACCCCAGCYTTGGGACAGGGCTGAACCACTCCTCCTCCTCCTCCCAAAGGGAATGAGCAGGAAAAAATGATCCCACAAATCTCCTGGGGAAGGGCAGCCTTTTGGCAGGACAAACAGCAGTGCGTTAACCACTGACACAGAAAATAYCCTGTTAGTGCAAAGGGTGGATGTGTCTGAGGGGATCTCAGAGCCCACATCCAGCATCGGCTAACAGAACACCTTGACCAGAACGCCTCTCCTGTGGGTATCCCCAACTCTACAGAGTGCTGATGAGTATTTCTGGGTTTGGCAAGGCTGGCACAGTGTTTGCAGCCACAACACCCAAGACTACCCTTTTCTTCCATGGACCGAAGCAAGTTACACAGATGATCCATACTCAGATGTGCTTTCAGACATTTCTCACTTCATCATGCTTGAAATTGCTACCAGGAAGGAGACATTTATTCGTTTAAATGCTGTTGAGGTCATTTCTTTAACCATTAAGTGGAAAAAAGCCAAACTTTGTTGCAYAGATAGATACTTTTAGAGCAAAGAAGCTTTAACATCAGATTCACAACGATGAAATCCATTTCCTTCCTCCTTATGAGCATGAGGCTCCCCATGCACTGGATAATTCCTCAGCTGATACCTAAAGCACTGCTGAGATTGGGTCCTTGCTACTACAGTTGCCATGACTGCACCACACACCTCTCCATGGGCAGCAATGCTCTAGTCAAAACAGCTGTTCAGGACAGCAATTAAATTCTCTAATGTTACCATCACCCTTTAACACTAAGTTAGCGCCCTGTGTGGGATCAGAGTACCAGGGCGGTGCACTTTGAACTTCATCAAATCTCTACCACTCAAATGACATAAATGAGCATCCTGACAAACTGGAAAAAAAATACTGTTTTCAGTGTCTTGGTAATATTTTTACCAAGTGAGAGGCACAGAGTAACAAATCATTGCCACCTCAGATGCAAACCACTCCAGGGCTCTGGAAATGCTCACCATATGTGTATTTGGCAAAAAAGAGCAGTAACTAGGCAGTAAGTGTATTCCTCATTCAGGAACAGTGATTTGTAATGAGGAACAACCCTGTCATTTATTCCTAATAAACCTATMGTGCTTATTACGTTCCCATCACAAAATAAAAAATTAATTTAGGAAGAAAATAATGCTTGAAGACTGAGAGCCTTTCAAGCCCTCCTTCATTAAAGAACAGAGGCAACTCAGTAAACCGGAAAGCAGTGATCCAGCAAACATTTTCCTGCTGCAAASTGTTTGAAGCAAAGATATATGGGAGTTTATTTGCATACAACTTAATACAAATTCCAACTGCATCCTGGGTGCAAGTAAAGATTTTTTTKTTTTGTTTTGCTTGGCTTTTGGGTTTGTTTTTGTTTTTTATTATGAACAGACTTAGCAAACATTTCCTAAGCTGTCTGCTGTTTGGAATTCCAAGTCTGAAATAAAACATAACCATGCTACCGGCTCCAGTGCTGCCTATCTCACAAACAGCAGCAAAGCTCACCAACAATTAAATAACAGAACATTTACTTTACACAGAGCTTATGTGCAATTTACAACCTATAAAGTAACAGAACAGATACAGCAAATCTACAGCAAACTAACAGAACTAACCCGACAAATTACCTATCAATGCTCTCTCTCCACAAATATATAGCTAAAGGAAAAAAATAATCACATAACATCTGTWATAATAATTCTGGCACCTCTCTCTTGATTAAAGWATACCATACCATTATGATGAGAGTCCTGGGTCTGCTCATTTCWTCATCGCTTTCCAGCGGCAGAATTTCATGTGACAACTCCTCTCGCCGTCGTCGCCTGCAGATATGTGGACAGTTCCTCTGTACCACAGAACGAAAGGCTTGGAGCAGAACAATGCTGGCAGCACAACCCATATCTGCATCCTGAAGCCTACAAAATAACTTCTATGTTTATGCTATGTTTGAAAAACAGTGGCTCCTTGTCCCTGAAAACAGCCTACAGTGCAGCTGCAGCCAGCTCGCTCTCCAATCGCTTCCTTGAGCTCTGATCATCTGATCACAAATAGCTTGGATGCAGACAGAGGAAAGATTTGATCCACTGAAACAGAAACACACGCAATATTACGATGCTTTCCTCTCCCTCCCTCCCTYTCTGCTCCTGAATTCGCATGAGAAAATGCGCTCCCTCTCTTGTACAATCATCCGCCTCCTCCRATTCCAGTTTCATGGAACTGAAAGTATTAAAATTCCCAGTTCAAAAGAGCCAGCTGTTCATTAAACACACACACAGAGGCATCCACAGCAACTGGCTGGATCAGTTTAAATACCTTTTCAAAAAAGTCAYATGTAGCAAAAAAGCCAATATTTGAAAAGTTATTAACTCTCATTATCAGCACTGCTGGGTTTAAAACACTTCGCCTAAGGGGTTTTTACCACAAAAAAAAAAAAAAAGAGCTTACAGAAGGATTTGAGCTGCAATGATTTAACTACTTCTTGCAATTTTGTGAAGTACAGCAAGTTCATTTAAGTTGTAAACGTAACAAGTGGTAAAAAGGCAGAAATCTGGTGTGCTTCATGCAGGTCATGCTAAAACAGCCACGGCTCGAGGTGAAGCTGCAGCTCTGAAATGCCTCTCAGCAGTGGGGCTGTTTTGTGTCCCACACACGGGTGCTTTCTGCAGAGAAACACCTTTAACATCAACACAGGAGCAGAGCAGGGCAGGGTCTCACCCTGAACCACACAGCAAAAACCTGCCCAGGAGGGTAAGAGGAGAGGGTTTCTGGATGTTCTGGTGGGATCCAGGCTGGGAGAAGCTGCTGCTGACAGCCAGCACCAAGAACTTGCCTCTCTGGCTCCTGCCTGACAAATCATTCAGAAAGCAGGCAGGGATGCTCAGCAATCACATGGCTGACCTGGAAACACGGCAAGCACTAATGGGACAGTGTGTAAGATAATAGCAAAGGAGAGGAAGTTAGCACTAAAAATACCTACAGAAAATGGATTTCTCCTACACATTAGGAAAACTAAGAATTTCCAATAGGGTTTCCAGAGCAGCTGCTTTTAGGTTAATATGTATAATTTTATTATATGTGCACCCAAACCATATTTACCTTGCATCAAAAGGTTTTCATTTCTAGTGAAGGCCATGAAAGTTTTGTCATCAATTCCCATAGGTGCATAATCAACTTTATAATGTCTGTTAATGAGATATTTGTAAATAATACTCCACGATCTCAGCCAGGAACTGCACTGAAAACTTTTCATGGAAGTACTTTTTCTGGGCTTGAGTAGAGCTTAATTGCTCAGCAATCTGGCAAAGACATCATCAYTCTAATTAAAGCATTTCCCAGAAAAGGTAAATCCTGTAGATTTCTACTTTCACAGCATTAAACTCACAGCCATTATTTCTTGCCTTTATTTCTTTAGAGCAAACTGTTTTGAGTGCACAAGGAAAACAGTCAGCAGCCCTGGCAGGCACTGCACAATCTGAACCCTGGTCCTGCAGTGCTCCCACCCGGCTGTTTCCCCTGGGATCCTCTGGGCACACCCTGATGTGCTGTGCCTGCCTCCCCAGCAGCAAACCCCAGTGCCTGTTAGCCTGACTTTCCTAATGGGATTACAAGGGCACAGTGGCACAGCTGAATAATTGGTGCACCAAATCAGCGATCCTGCTGCTGCTGCTATTGTTGATGTTTCCATCAGCCCCCTGCCTGCTCYGGAGCTGTAAGTGACACCTTGGCCACACACACGATGCTCTTGGCAGCTGGGAGGGCTCTGTTCCTGCTCTAATTCCAGCAATAGGGCCTTGGGTAACATCTGTTGCTGGCTGTTATGGCAACTGCTCTGCCACCTTGGGGGCTGCTAACACATCTCCTGTCTGTCTGTGCTCAGCTGGGACAGCTGGCAGGGTTCTGAAATTTGGTTTCCATAGCACAGCCCAGCACTGTCACACATGATCATGCACGTGTGTATGCAATAGCACCCTAGGGCTCAACCCAAAGCTTTGCTTTGTTCTCAGTGAAGAATCCCATTCATTCCACGGGTCTTTGGATCACGCTATTCTCTGCCAGTGTCCTTAAAAACTTCATTACAATTATGTGTGGATTAAGCTATTATTAGATACAAGTAGAARTGGCACAATCTTGGCATTTTATCTCTTTGGAGAGAAAAATGACAGTCTGAAAGCAAGTAAACTAACAAGCCAAAGCCAGCTAGCAGTAGCCTCCAGGTCTTGTTCAGAATTCAAGAACTGAAAAACAGCTAATGCACAGGGGAAAAGAAACCACTGAGGAGCTAAAATAACCCTTCTGTTTTAAGGAAATCTCACAGAGGCAYGAGCTATCATTGGAAAGGAAACCTCCCACCCCACTAAATATGCCTGGACACACACAGAGTATCAACAGCTTTGTTTTACAAAGGTAGGGATCTCATTAGCATACATTATGTTTATACACCAACTATCAACAGTGTTAGTTACTCTTACAGTGAAGCATTGAGCCCTATTTTGTGTTAATTAGCACTTTAATCCAGAAACAAAATTCAGTGAAACCCCCTGGGAAGCAAAATACTCCTTTGTGCAAGCAGCTCCTTAATTCCCCATTCCAAAGACTTTGGCAGCAWTGCTGGGCTAAGGAATATGCACACTGGAAGCCTTCCACTGCCCACTCTCACTCCATTCTGAACCAGCACTCATTTCATGGAACAGCAGAGTGATGGTTTATGGGGACAGGCTGGGAAGGAGACMACTAAAGGTAACTCAGTGAATAAAAGGGGAAAAGAAAAAAATAGATAGGCCAGATAATTGTTTTAACCCAGAGGACTTGAGTGACCCAGTCCTTGGCAACTCTGTGGSCTGGGTCTGTGTAGCAGCAGTGCAGGAACAGAAGTGGGTCATACTTGCCATGTCCTATAAAGTCCATGATAAGAAAGCAGAGTTCAAAGGCATCTGTATCCTCGAGCTTAAAGCRATTCCAGCCTCAGCTTCCACATGAAAGATGCCGGCTTTGCAAAGGGCAGCCAGGGCCTGGAGAGGTAAACTCTCYCTGGCATTAAGTCTGCAGCAGACAGTAAACTCCTTCTCCTCCAAGCACTGGGTTATTTCTCTTAYGCAGTGTTCCTGTTTTCTGTTTCTGCAGGCTGTAAGACTTGCTAAAGTTGCTACCAGACATTTTCTTACCCATCTATTTCATACCTCATTAGCACACCACATTAAAAGCTGTTTATCTTCCAACCGCTTCCTTTCTTCCATTAATTTTCCTTTCTCTTGTGGCTTTTGAATTCCTGTGATCACAATAAACTGGATACAACCTATTGGTATTTTGCTCTTCAGCTGATGGCTCTAAAGAGGAAAGCAGAAAGGCAAGTCTTGGAGAAGAACCTTTAGTGAGAGGATGACTTGTCAAACTCAACACTGATCCTTCCTTCCTTACACCCCCAAAGGGGGCTGCGTTCCCCTCAAGCAATGAAGGCTGCAGGTTGGAACTCCCCTTGGCCATGAAACACGCTCCATTTTGGGTTTTTGGTTTTTTTTGGGTTTTTTTGTTTGTTTTTCTTTTTCTTTACCTGGAAAACAAGCCTGCCTCTCCACGATGTTTTTGCATGACATACACTGAAGAGCTGCACAGAAATTCAGCTGTGTGRCAATCCTAAAGCAGCAATGCAGGCGAGCACAGGAGCCACTGACACGAACAGGAACCCCAGAACTGCCTACAGAGTGTGTTTAGTCTGGCCCACAGAAGCCTCAAGCCTTTAACAGGAACTAAAGACAGCACAGTGGTACAGACAACAAGAACTGCACTGTTACAGATRATAAGGCTCATGCCACCATCACAAGGTACCAAAGTTATTCCACATAAAACATCCTGGTGCAAATGAGGAGCAGCTCCCCAGCAGCACATAGGCAATGTGGCCAGTGGCTGTRGCTCACAGCTCCACACACAGACCCACAGTTTCACAGTTTTACTTCTCTTAATTTAGTCCATACAAGTAGCAGATAAACATTAGAGACAAGATATGACAACAAAATGACAGTTTCTACCTTGATGCAAATGAGGATCACTCATATTTCAATAAGCTAATGTCTCATCTCTCCACAATTACACATTAATCAYTCACATCACCCTTTCAAAACAAGAAGAGCTGATACACGTTTTCTTAGCAAAGATCTTTGTCTCCAGTATTTGTTGTCATAAAGGCCTGGAGGCACTTGCAAGGAAAGCAGAGAGGAAAAAACACACCSAAGTTTGAAAGCCTCTCTTATGCTCTGCTACTTCAAAACAAACAGTGGAATCCGAACTGGCCTCCAAGGAATCAGGTGAATTACTCCAAGAGATGGTCTTCATGGCAGACAGCTTAATGAGACARACCCTCATTAATGGGCCTCTTTTCCTTGCACATTTTATGCCTGAGGAAAAGCCATAGGTACATATATATATATATATATAAGCTCAGGGCTTTCATGCATTTAAAGCAATGTGGTGTTACCGTGTGACAGTGGCATCTCTCAGTGCCACAGAGGCAGCTTTCCAACACCCCCTGCTGTCTGCTCTCAGCTCCCCGTGGAGCTCTACAAGAACCCACATTTGAGGAGCTGCCCCGTCTCTTCCCTTTCCAAGAGTTGTGTCCCAAACCTTTCACATCCAACCCAGAGAGGCTGTGCAGTGCTAGGCTGACCCACTGACTGCTTTAAAGGACCCATGGGGATCCCACATTGACTTCAAAGAAAGCTTATGCAGTCATGGGTGCTAAAAGCCACAAATGGCTTCTGTGCCTTCCACACATAACAAATGCTCTTACAGCGCGTGAATGTTTTGAAATCAGTGTATCTTCAAGTGTTCCTGCAAAAATGGTTAAATATCAGAAACACTGAGGTCTCAAAAGCAGTGGGTGACTAAGAGTCAGAATACAGAAACTTTATATTTCTTTAGTTTCCGCCAGCTGCTCCCTAAAGACCTGGGAAAGCAGGCATTTACTGCAGCAACCGGTCAGCACAACTCCTGAACGATTTACAGCTTTTCCATCTTGCAATTGTGTCTCCTCGTAAAGTTATCCTTGACCAGCACAATTCATACATAACACACAAGTTACAGTAAGTAAAAACCCACGGATGAGTTCGTGTTTGTGGCCTTTGAGCCTGCTGTCCCTGGCAGGACAAGCGATGCTCACACCCCAGCGAGTCAGAGCA
>NW_026623305.1:549684-568590 GCF_030028575.1 Malurus melanocephalus
CTCTAGGGAGTAGCACACGAATGATCAATTCACACACTGCTGCTCCTGACTTCACCTGCTGGAAATGGAAACAATCGCTGCAGACAAGGGGGAAAAGGAAAAAATCGGATAAAAATCAGATAACCACAGAAACAGACTCCCATGACTGCCTGTGCCACTGATGCCTTTCTCCTCTCTGGATTCTTTTGTTTCTTGCTGATGTCTGGTGCAAAGGGTTACACAGAAGTTGTGTGGAAAACTTAATTATCACCACACTGCACACGGCCAAAATGCAGAGGTTTCCCTGTGTTAGATCTCACAGCAGTTTACTGATGGCATCAACAAATTGCAACCACTTGACAAATAAGAAAACAAAGGGATAGAAGACTGGTGTAAGGATTTCCAACAGGCTTATGGCAGAGGCTAGTCTAGAATCTTGTATCTTTGGAGCTTCAACCCCTAAAGGGGTTTCTCACAATCTTCCATTTACAAAAAAAAAGGGAAATATATCCGTAACTTGCATGCAAGTAGTTTCCACACTCTTATTTTCAACTCAGGTGAGGCAGCCTGCTGGTTTTCAAGTAATTTCTCACTTTGACAGGTAATTTTCTGCTTTTACAGCCTCTGTGAGATCAATGGGATTATTCTTAGATTAAGCAAAATGGAGAACTGCAGCCCATGGGCAGTGATGAAAACCCCCTTATTTCAATGCACTTCAGTGGCTTCTGGATCTGGCACGGAATATTCCAAAGAGCAGCTAAYAGTATTGTTGTGGTTTCCTTAAACATGAAACAGGAAAAATAAATCTTTGACTTCAAACCAGGAAAAATAATAACTTACAAAGCAAATGTTTGCTTGTTTTAAAAAATAATTTTTACTATCCCATAAAACTGGTGGGGAATTAGTTGGAGCTACCAAAATTTGTCTTCTCTCTGGCACACAGTTAAATAAAAATATAACATATTAAGATAAATTCTTTGAAGAGTTATCACCAGATGTTACAACTCTGGCTGAGCTCACACTTCTGAAGCAAAGATTTTACAAATAAGTCACAACAGAAGAAGACAGCCACCACCYCACTAGTTCTCAAAAAGAACTGGTAGCAAATTCTTACCCTCTTTCAGTAAGATATATGTTAAACTTGCACACAACCCCTCAAACTGCACTATCAGCAGCTGATCCTGTCTCCAGGTGACTTCCATTTTGCTAGCCCAATGAGGGAGGGTCTAAAACCAAAACTGGCATAGCAGAAAAAAAAACCAAAAAAGACCACAGTTCCTGCTTTCACTCTAACACGTTGTTTTTGTGACATTGCTTACAGCTGAATCAGAGTGCTACTCGTCTGTTACCTGCCACAGTCTAAGATCTCCAGGACATGCATAAATTCCAAGGACTTCTGTCTAGATGTTTCACAGGTCMATTTTAAAGAATGAAACACACCCAGCTACATGGGAAGACACTCTTCCCAAAGAAGAGCAAATGCTTTCTCCATTTGCTGCCCTGGCACAGCCCTGCCACTTATGGAAACAACCCTGGCAAGAGAACCAAGCAKCTGGGGAGAGCAGGCAGGAACCCCCAGCCAGCCCTGCAGGGCACACTGAGGCAGGGACATCATCAGCCACTAAGGAGGTTTTAACAGCAAGATGTGGGTTTGGATGAGGTGCCATTGGTACAGCAATATTCTCTGTGCTGAATGGCCTGAACAGCGCGGTGGTTCAATAAATTACCACTTCTTCTCAAAAATATGATCAAAGGACTAAAAAAAACACTGCAAAAACTCTCATCCACATCCACAAACTTTGGACAAGAGCCACAGAAACCTTTATTGCTGACATCTCATCTTCAGGRTGTGGAACCTATTCTCTATTTCTGTAATAGCCACAGCTTGCCATAATCCAAAACTGGTATTTCTGTCCGAATACAGGCTRGAAATACAGAGCAAGAACAAATGGAGACGAAGAGAGATTGGAGTTAGCTCAAAAAGACCACTCAAATCTGGAATAAAGCAGAATTTTAGACAATAATATCTTKGTAGAAAATGTATTTCTTACTCCAATTTGCCTCCAAGCCAATGACATCTTTCTACTTACAACCCAGCTAACAACAGATAACAAGCACTTTCAGCCTCTCACTCTTTGAAAAGATACTTTCCTTTTCAGGCTTTCTTGTGACCCAGAAAAGAGGCATTTTCAATCTACTTACACACTCTTTTAGTTTTCAAACAACGCACTGGAGTAGGAAAAAATGCAGGTGGCCTTAACATTTGAGGTAGGAATTTAAATAAGATAAATGAATTATTTTAATTTAATATTCTTTATATTGTTAAACAAGGAAAAAACTGTAATGGTTTCCAGTCAAGAAAGTGTAGAATCAGGTATTCACACACAAATGCCACAGCCTACGCAGGACAGGTAGAAATTCAAGCCATACCAGATAAGCTAGAGAAACAGGGCTGGATTGATTGCAAAAGCACACAGGGTAAAAAGATTTTGAGAACTGAAGTGAGGCACTGAGTGGCAGCTTGGATGGCATCCTCACCTCAGTCACAGCCTTCCAGCACAATTTCCCATTCTTCACTTATCAGTACCTAGAATAACTACCTGGGAGCTAAGTATGTCTCTTTATTTGTCTGCATAAAAAATGAAAAAAACCCCAAACCTCACCRTTTCTCCCCTGCAGATGAAGTCAGGTCAGAGAGGTTACAGTCACTCATCTCTTGGCTTCCACCTTTGGTATCTTTCCACTTTCTCAGATACCAGACTGACAGGACAAGAGTAGCATCCAGCACCTTCTGCCCCTGAGACAAGACTGTGTGGGATAGAGATCAGCAGTGATTCCCCCTGGCTCTGCACATGCTCTTCACAGAAGGCTTTGGGATTTTCAAGCCAAAAAAGGCCTTTCCAAACTCCCTCACAAAAATTATGGGCTGTCCCAGGGAGCCAGGAGTTCAGCTGGCTAAAGCATTCCACACTAATTTAATAAATTTTTAATTCAAAACATCAAATGCCTTGAAGCTAAGAATTTCTATTGCAAGCTGGGCATTCAGCAGCTGAAAATAAAGGAAGAAGCAGTGGAAGCAGAGGCCAATGCCAAAAYGATCAACTACCAATATGACAGCAGCAAAAGAGTTCAGGGCAGTCCTGGACATAATGCAAGGTACCTCCAGCAAAGAAAATACTTACACTTAAAATTTAAAAATAATGTTGTTTAGAAATAATGACACGAACACCCTGCTGAGACAGCACTGAAAGCACACAAACAGGTCTGGCCTCCTTCAAGGATGAACCAGATGCAGAACAGAGCTGCCAGTGTGCCCAGGGAATTAATGTGGCTGCTGTGTCCTTTTCTCAGATGCCCTGAACAAGTCCAGTGACACAGAGGATCAAGTTCTTTGCAAGATCACCAAGACACACAGTGGCTGGAGGAAATGCTGAGGAAATGCTGGGAAAAATACATTTGTCCACCCCTAAGAAATGAAAACCTTGCCAGTCTATACTTATGTAGGGCATASAGAAGAGAAACTCTCCATGGAGACACAGCAGCAGGGGATGAGACACAATGTGAAAGTGGAAATTTCTATTAAATGCAGTAAAATAAATTTTTAACCGTGAAGGGTGGTCAAACACAGGAACAAGGCATCCCTGGAGAGTAGACAAGGGTCTGAGYAACCTTTTCTCTCCTGCTTTGAACAGGGAGCTGGAGCTGACGCCTCCACAAGTTCTCTCCAAACTGTTATTCCATGAATGTGTAAGACCACATTATTCAGCCTAATAAACCAGAGCCCARATTTGTGCTCTCTTTGGGAGAGCCCCAAGCACAACCAAAGCAGCAGAGCCACCTCAGCCAAACACTTAAACCRAGGGCTAGAGGCAATGAAATGGCCATTTAGGCTGTACAATTTCACTTCACACRAGGCTGTTTCTGACCTAGCTCAAAAATGAACAAAAGAGGCTCCCAATCAGGCTTCTTTCAACTCCACATCAGCTGTACAATCCCTGCCTATTATTTCAAGGCAATTTCACTTTGAGGCATATGCAAAGGGCTCAGCCAGAAGCAAGGAACCAAAAGGAACAATCTCATTCAATTTCTGAGGGTAAGCTTATACAGCTGCAAAATGGAAAAYTAGGCACAAAATGTGGATAAAGTAAAAAAAGGATATGCAAAGTAAAATCTGTAGATACAGGGGCCAGCAAAAACTGTGTTGTCTCAGGTGCTGCTCTCCCATCACCCCAYTCCCCCAAATACAGCAGCTGCAGACGGATCCTTTTATCTGTCAGAAAAGATCCCACAAGAAGARTATGGATTGTTTCCACTAGCAGTGKAATAATGTGGYKTCAGATTCTTTTTTCTTACCAGTGCCAAGAATCCAAAATAAAGAAGCTARGACTTAGGACTCTGAAAGTTTTTAAGGCTATAAATACTACAGAGCTGCCTTGATTTTTTTGTTTGTTTACAATTACGCAAAAAACTCTACCCAAATATGACAGGTCCAGGGGCAGCCAGCCAAGCACCTTTTCCTTGTTTGATCCTGTCAAGTATCACCTAACCATGACACTTCTTGGGCTAAAGCACACAGGGCAAATGATTGATTTCTACAGAGAAATCCACCTACAGAGAATCCTACTGGCATAAACATCTGCCTTCATGTGACAAGAAAAGGGATCTGTGTTCACACAGTGCCAGATGCTGTAAGAGAAGATATCCTCTTGATCACAATGTGGGGGCTGATTAGCCCCAAAACCTTTCCCTTCTTAGCACATCCAGAAGCTCAGGGAGGCTCACATTCCTCCTGCTTTACAYCAGCCAGGGAGTCCAAACTGCACAAGGAGCAGTGAGACCACCCACACAACAGCAGAGCAAAGGGAAAGGTTCCTCAGACCAACAGTGCTCAGTGGGRCACTGTCACCCTTCCAGAAAGGACCTGGAGCTCCTCTGCCACCTCTCACACCACACCCAGGGAAGTACCTGAAACCCACAGCTGTGCCCTTATCACCAYGGAAATGGAAAAACACCCCAAAAGGCAAAAAACCCCAAACCAATCCCATCAAAAAGCACCCTGCCCCTTTTAGCAATAATATTGCTGGGCTTTTTTCACAGCACAACAATGCACTCACAATATCAACCCAAGGAACAGCTATTGTAGCAGCTAATGAGTGACACTGTCCCCTGGACAGCTTCTCCATACAACATGTGGTTTGCATTTCATGTCTCTTGTCAGGATTTCACTCCCTTTCTTTTACTTGACCTCCAGAAGAGAATAAAATCATACAAAATCTAAAACCAAYGAACCTTAAGTTTCTGGTATCCATTAACATTCACATCCACAAGGCTGTTGATTCAACAAAATACAAAATAAGCACAACCAGCCCAATTATAAGTTGTTTGGCCTGTATTTGTTAAGTTCTAACACAGTCTCTATAAACATATGTCTTCTGGTTGATATTTCAGGAAAAGATCCTTAGAAGAATAATATTTTGATTAGTAACATGTGTGYTTTGAAAGACTAATACTGAACTCCAAGGGAGATTAAAATATGAATAGAAACTATGAGCTAAATACACATATGTGCAAAGAGTTTTCATTCTCACTGACTGAAATGTCTGGTTACAAAGTAATTTGCTTTTATTATTAAAGTCCTAATAGCATGTGCTGTTGACTTTTTGTTAAATTAACTGCTATTTATGAAAAAATCCTGCTCTTACAGAACCCCTTCAGAGCATTACTTAAAAAAAATCTAGTATATAACAGAAGTGATGTTGTTCTCTAGTTTATTATGACACATCTCCAACAAACTTCCAAGGGATCCTCATGATTTTAGGTAGTACCCAAACATTGACCTCTTCTCTTTCTCTTTTTTTCGGGACTTCTCAATCAAGCAGAAAACAGAGGAAAAAAATCAGCCAGATAGTGCTTTCCAAGAAACCATAATTATTAACACTCACAAATGCATTGATTCACTTCAGAGAAGCAAGCAGTTCCCTAATTGTGTGGAACATGCAATTAGATTTTTAAATAGATGACCAACTTCCTGGACCACCCCCTCATTCTTCTGCTGGCAGCTGGGCATTCAACAGGATTTTGTTCTYAAGTAACCCCAGCTGAAAAGTGCAAATGCATAAGTAAATTATTTGAATGTTACAGAATACACACGGGAACTTTAACCCAAGAGATTGTTTTATAGTTTTGGGGTTTTTTTTTTTGTTTTTTTTTTTAACACAACAGTTTGGTTTTCTGTGCTGCGAAAGCTGTCATTAGAACATGAGATATGCAATTGAAAATACAATTGTATGTGCAGATTCCCTTTAAACACAGCCGTTTTCACACCACGGGAAAATATTCTCAACTTTCTCCTACAATTCAGATGGAAATTCAAATGCAGACATAGCAATTGTTCATTTCTGCTGAAATTCACTCCAATATATAATTAGTGCTCTAATTAAAACCATAAATTAACAATCATTTATCCCTTTCTAGGTAATGTTACAATCAGTCCATGGTAACACAGAGTTGCAGCAGACAGAACAGCTCTCACCTCCGTGTCGTTTATGCTTTTGTCAAGCAGCTGAACCAATTAGGAACAGTTACAGCTAAATACCAAAYACACAGTGTCAGCCATAAGGGCAGCCTTGGCTACAATTACTCACTCCCGGTATCAGCACCTCACTCCTGATGGAGCAACACCAAATTAAACACGACTGCTCTTCACAAGAGATCAGGCTGGCAATTTACTGAGGRGATGGCTCAGTGTCACTGTCACACACAAACACCACAATGGAAGCTGCTGCATTTCCAGGCACACACCTAGAGATGTCCTCCAGCCAGCACATCTCAGCACTCTGGGAGGCAGCACCCTCTGGCTTTCAAATCTCATCTATCAGCATCTGAGTTGAAAAAAACAAAACAAACAAACAAAAAAAAAAAACCCACAAGTTTAAAATGCAACCCAAAAAGACTGCTGCACCCTGGTAGGAGGTACTGCCCAAAGCAAGAAATCCTGCTGGACCAGCGTTCACACGACTGCCAGCCGAGAGGAACGGGCAGTGTGAAAGGATAAAAATGGACAGGGGGGAAGATGAGAGAGCCTCACCTCTGTCACACAAGAGTTTGGGCTGGAAGGGACCATGACACCCTGTGGACAGCACTTGCTTGGGGTCTCCAGACAAGGACACAATTCCTCTCAAGGAAGTAACGGAGAAGATGGATCTACCATCCTATCCAAAACATAGATTTATCTGATGATCTGGCAAGAACATCAAATGGTTATTATTGGACTTCAGAGTGCTGAGGAACCTGGGCACCTGCCTGTAACAAAGGACTTCTGCAAGCTCTAACCTGATCCAGAAGAGCAATCCACACCAGTGTGATCCCAWAACCTAAAGGTAAATCTAATCCCACTCTAATTCCTCTTTCCAATTTGACTATGCAGATAGAAATCTGAAGATGTCACACTGCAGTCAAAGGAATTCTGGAGTAATTCTGTATTTCTTTTACCAGAACCTGTTCAATCAATTCAAAGGAACAAAGATATTTAAATTTGGCTGTCACTGACATTTTCTCTCCCACCATAACAACAAATGTTGAAGSCCCATATGGGTAAATATTTATGAGAAAGTCAACAGAACATCAAACAGAACAGGAACTAACATTTCCTGCCAAACTGTCTAAAAGCAGTCATACCGTTAGCACTGCACTTTGCTGGCTTTTATTCCTGTTATCTGACAGACACGAAAACGCTAAAAAATCTGCTAAGCTGAGCCCATGATAATAGCAACAAAAATTTATTATTCCTAAGTAATGGCTCAATTTTCTTTTTTTTTTTTTTTTTTTTTTCAACTTTATCAGAGAAAAAAATACTTGTTAAATTGTCCTTGCTAGCTAATGATAGCAGGATGTGTTTGGCATATTGGTTATGGGGCAGGCCTGGAGCTCTGACAATGGCAAAAGAAATCAGACAAACCTCTTGCATTATCTTTTACACCCTATAGCTGTTAACAACAATTAACTGAATGGAATCATAAGCTCCCTATTATTTTCATGTAGTTTTCTTCCAGAAAGGAAAAAATCTTTATGGGAATTAGAGGCTGGTGTGCTGATGTGTCAGGATTTTGGTACTGAAGGCAYCCCTGTCAATGGGGGTTCCCTTCGAGGCACAGCAGTGTCAGCACACAAAGTTATTAAATTAAAACCTAGCATTTAATTGGACACACTTAAAAATGTAACTACCCCCCTCACACCTTCCCCAAACAATAAAAGAAACAAACAGGAAGATTTCCAGGCAGCTCCAGGCAACCACTGGTTTCTTAAGGAAACAGACATAGGAAAGGTTCTTCCTTCAAGAAGAGTCACTCAGTATTATTTGAACTATATTTTATCTAGTGGACAGCCATTCAAATAGCAATTATTGATACAAATCCAAGCGTTCAGTGTAAACTGTACGAGAGGCCCGTTAGCARAGCCAAAGGCTTTCCATGGCAGCAGCAGGGGAGAGGCACAAATGGGCACAGTGACATGGGACAGCTGCTCGGGAGGGAAGGGACACAGAGATTATCCATTCACACMACTGCAGAGGAACATTCCTGGAAGAAGTGGGTTTTAGTGTGGTGTGGATGGCCAGCAAAGATAGGGTGCCTGACACAAGTGACACACTGTTCCCTGCACAGAGAGGCATTAACAGAGCTCCGRGACGAGTGGGAGAGGGACACAAGGCACAGCGAGCACCCAGGGCTGGAAGGGTGAGGGCAGCAAAGCAGGGAGGGGGCAGATGGGAGAATGAAGAAATGAGAGAAAGATAATATTTAACTGGAACACACAGGCCATGGCTAGTGCATTTGGAGGGTTCTCACTGTAATATCAACTGTAAAAAGAAAAAAACGCAAACTTCATACCAAGGCGTGTCACACAATGTGCCCCACTGTACTACAGCTCATCCTGCTTTCTGCAACACAAGTCATTTGTAACTCTACCTGAAACCTCTCTGCAGTTTCCTCCTCACCCTTTCTGAGGAAAGAACACATAGAAGGCAAAAAGTATTTCATTGCCAACATCCACAGCAAGCTGGAACTATCATTGCTATATAAAAACTCCCMAAAACTATCATTCCATCTTCTTCCATTTCCAAACCAATCAGACTGAAACCACTCGGAGTTGGTGTGTTACATGAGCTCCAATTCTTTCGGAAAGTCTACAGAAACATGGAAACAACTGGGTATGTATTTGAAATATAAAAAGAAGGAGGGGGAGTTTCTGAAAGGCACTTGAAGAAAAGTAATAATCTACCTTGACTGCAACTTTTTGTTTGTTTGTTTATATTAGGGATWTYCTAATGTTGCTGTTAAACCACAGGTTACTATTCAACCAGRAAAGCCAAATTCCTGTTCATGTATCTCCTGAATTTCTGGTTTTTAGCTTCTCTTACAAAACTTCCAAAACAGTTTTCATTGATTTAGGCAAAGTTATGAGGATAAATTCACGCAGCACAAAAAAAAGACCAGCATAATTCAACGCTACTTAATGTTGTAAGACTTTGTTTCCATCAGTGTTCGCAATTCTCTCTCTTTAATGAAAGGGTGTCAGCAGAACAGAAGCACTGTGCAATCACAGCTCCAATTAAAAAACAACTGTTACTCATGCAAAAGGCAACTGTTGCCTAAAGTGAGATGCAGCTTTGGAACAGGCAGATGCTTTTTAGAAACTCAATTTCAGCTGAGAGCTGTGTACCATACTGACTGTGGGCATTGCTGCTGTCATTGCTCTCCATCCACTGCTGGAGATCCACCTGCCACCCTTGAATGCAAGGGAAAATCTGTGTCCTGACAGCAGAAATGGCTCAGCACATATTGCAGTGTGCATTGCAGATATGTTAACACAAAAGGTATTCACACACCACATGATATGCTAGAGTAAATATCAAGGTCTGCTCATTACTGGTTTTGATACTCACTCATCACTTCCCTTCTCTCTGCACACAGAAYCAGAGGTGTGACTGAACTTCCTGTGAACTTCCATGTGTTTTCTTCCATACAGCTTCAAGTTCAAAGCCATGAAACAGTTCTATCCCAAGGATGGCCGAATTTAGGCCCCTAAACCATGTTTGAGACTTGAGACCACTTTTGAGGCTTTTCTAAGTAACAAAAAAAAGAAAGAAAAAAAAGAGAAGCCAGGAAAAAGCCTGTACACTTGTATCTTCAAAGAGAGACAGAGATTGCTACAAATACCACAAGTTATTTATGGCGTGTGAAATGCAACAGAGGCATTCCTAACAAAAGACATCAAGCCTGGCCTGTGCCATGGCACTTGCACAGCCATGGAGAGAGCTCTTGCACAGGACAAGCTCCAAAGATGACTTATTATCTAAACAAGCACAGCCCAATCAATACCCCCCGACTGATTCCAGCTGATTTCAGCCCACCACTCTCACTCAAAGACCCAAGAACCTCTGAATCCTTTCTCCTGCCCTGACTCCTAGCATGGAAAGGAGTGCTGTGTTTGCTTTCCAAAGGACAGAGAAGGGGGATGTGGCACCCTGCCCTCCTCAAACTGAACATGCATTTTGCAGTGTCTGGGTACAGGCAGCCTTTCCTTCCTCTCTTCTGTTGAYTTTTTGGCTCAGACTCTCCCCAGGGCTGCCAGAGCTTGCACAGGACTGAGAGAGAAAGAAGGTARGGAGTGGAGAGTGGGCAAGGAGAAAGCTGCAACAAGCGCCTCACAGCAGATGGAGGAGATGGAAGAAGTGGTTTAAGGCTTCATTACACACCACGGTGGCCAGAGGATACCACAGCAGTCCTCTCATGCCCCTCTGCACTTGTTCTGTCCCAGAGCCTGACAAAAACTCAGATCACAGGAGAATCTTCTCACACTTTAAAAATACATTTTCTTCAAAACATGTCAACCTTTGCCCCCACACCATGAGAAAAACCCAACCTAGAACAAAGATGTCTGAGGAATTTGCATCAGAAGACAGACGTGTTAACCCTTAGYTGAAATGTTCCAGACAGCTTTTGGATGAAAGATGTTTCTAGGCCTTGTCTGCAGAGCCACTGTGCTCCTCATGGGGGGAGATTTCCACTTATCCCTAGGAAAGGCAGAGCTGTGTGTTGCAAAACACTTTAGAGTCCAGAATTTCATTCTTGCCAATAAATTAGAAGCACACTGCTCAAAATCATCAACCTAAACACGGCTGCCAAAGCAGGTACATCTAGCAGCAATCATGGGCAAGCAATAAATGTAGATGATGACAGTWTAAAAACTAAAATCCAAAGACCATGTTTTTTTTTTCTTTTTGCTATTCCAAACATTCCTAGTCACTTCAGTTTCTGTACTACTAATAYTACTACTATTTCTGTATATAACTACTATAATTACTCCTGTTATACAATAATAGGTTAAAAAATGAAGCTTTTTTCCCCCCTGTATCATATCCAATTCAATTGCATTCATTAAATTTCATTATATCTACATCATTTAATTTAGGTCAACATGTCAAAGGAACCTAGGATCATGTTTGCTTTCAGTCAGCCAGCATTACTGTCCTACCTGAACAGCCCATTTCAGACTCAGTGACAGAATTGCCCTCTACTTCCTCCACACTCCATGAAGGAAAAAGCAGGGAACTACACGGGAATTAGAATAAACCAATGCAATGCTGACAGCACACTAAGCTTCTGTACAATGCATATTACACAACTGCACAGTACTAATAGAGGGAAGGAAATCTAGTAGTAAGTTAATTGTTACTTAATAATGAGTTCATTAGWAATTTAAAATTTAATACAGTGTGTCTTTCAATTTTTCAGGTTTCATTYTTTTCCTTTGAGTCTGCAGAGATAAAACCTTGTTTCACAGAGGCAGCAGAAGACTACAGCAGGGAGATATCCATCTCCATTTCCCCATATTTTCCTGGGATCCCACTGACAGTAGCTGCAGTTCACCCTGGTGTCTGCACAGTATGAACCCACACACGTCACAAACTTATCCAGGTTTCCCCCTCTGACGTATTTTTATACAAGCTTAAAGAACATCTACATTATGTCATCTCAAAACATGACACTGTGTTCCAAAACATGCAGTATTTGGATTCCAGCTGAAAAGTCATATTACAGCACCCAAGCAAAGAGGCTGGATGTTAACTCCCAGAGTACAGGCTGGGAAGGAGAGGCTGGGCAGCACCATCTACCCTCAGTGGTCCACGGGAACTCTCTGTCCCTGGGTCAAATCTAAGAATAACAAAGCAACACTGCCTTCTTTCCTGGGTGTATAATGAAGAAAAATTAGGAGGGAAAAAGAAAATTTAAGAAAAAGTAGAAAAATCCTTTCCAGCTCCGGAAGGCTTCACTGACACACATCACCATTTAACACTAATGCAGTTCAGTACCCTCCCATTACACTGCAATTTGGAGCCTGTTTGTGCTCTGCCCAGAAAGGGACAACGTGAGCAGAAGTCATTTACACTAAACAAGGTCACAAAGCAYAGGCAGCCTTCAGGCTTTTTCATTTTACAAGAGAAGAAAAAATTTGCCCATGTCAGAAATGAGAGGAGTAGGGCTGACTATGAAGCCAGGCAAATCATCCATCTATATGGGGMAGGACAGCCTGTGATGAGGATAAACGTGGAGACAATCATTCTAAGACTCTTACTATAGATTTATTACATGAACTTGGGATGTTAGCTCCTGGCTTTTCTTTTCCTATCAACAAAAACAGGGATAAAGTTGGCATTTGCTAAGATAAGAATATACAGTTATTGTAAAACAGCAAGTATAATTCAGATTCAGAAAATTATTGTTGAGTTCTGTGAAATGCAGGGAATCCTAAACTGGAAACATTACATGACAAGTAAGTCTTTGTGTAATAATCACATCTGTGTCACTACTTCATAGGCTTTTGACCTTGTGCTAGAAAGTTACAAACATGTTTTGACTTTTGGAAAGTGACATATTCACTGCAGGACTGCCTGTTATAAACCACAACAATATTAAATTGTCTCTCTGTGTATCCATCCTCCTCCAAAGCCAACACAAGGTTTAACTTTCCAGCTTCTCTTTCTCTTTGCTACTGATGTTCATCCTCTCCCTCTCAAGAAGCCTTATTTAACTTTGTAGGCAAAAGGAAAAAGTTAATGCAACTTCTATAAACTGAGAGCATTTTGAGTTGTTCAAGCTGACTCACTTTCCATGAATTTAAAACAAAGAGTTAGTCAAGTGACAGATGAGAAACAACAGTAAAAGCCCTGCATTTAATCCAAGTGCYTGGATCTCCCCACCTCCTAAATTACTGCCCAGGGGTGCATTTTAATGGTTTAGCTGCACAAGTTATTCACTAACCTGACGAATCTTTCTTGCAGGTCTCTTCGTTTCTTTCCTTCGTTTTATCGTCTTCTTCAGCCTCTCCTTCCCCAAAAAGTCTTTTCTCTTTTCCCCCATTTTTTTCCAATGCTTTTCTTCTTTCTAAACCRTTTTCTTCCCTTCTCTGTCTCCGCCCTCTCTGAGGCTCCGTCCCCTTATCTCCTTTTCCTCATTTCTGCATCAGTTTCATGCCCAGTGCCAGATGAAGTTCCAAGAATTGCTCAGGAGCAGACTTTGCCCCTTTTGTCTGCCTGCAGAGGAGGGAGCCTTGCAGGCAGAGAATGTGCAAGTGGTGCATTCTTGCCTGTGCCCTTTGCTTGGTTTGCCCTTACATCTGGGCTCCAGCAGGCAGCTGAAAGCAATCAGATCCTTCTTAGGATACCCCAGCTGAAAAACATCTACAGAATTACTCATCAGACACTTCAAAACAACAAAAATTGCTAAGAAAGGGGACTACTTGCAGATATTGTGGGTCTTGTGCTTGAGCAGGTAAGGGGCGTTTCACAGACTGTTAATGAAAAATAAGTTTTTGAGAGTAAGTTCATGAGCACGGTTCACAGGTAAATGACAGATGTAAACAGTTATTTAATATTTCAACACTACACAAGGTTGTTGACATTCTAAATATGCCTGTCAAATTGTCTGCTCTGAGCAAACCTTAACTCCTCTCAAATGCAAAGGCCTGCCATAACAGAACTGCCAACTTCAGACTGTAGGTGATGCTCCCTGGTGCTCGTGTCATGAACAAATTCTCTCTCAGCCACTAGAACAGGATGAGGCTTTCTCTGCATGCACATGTGAAGATTACTGCACCAGTTGTTCGGGTTTTGGTTTTTTTTAACAGGGAAACAGACAAAAAAATCTGGTAGCTGGTGTGTGAAGACAGTRCATGTACAGATATGCACAAGCACACAGAATCTATTTTGTGTACAACACTCATGACATGCCTCTATAAATGCATTACTTGGGGTCACCCTGGACAAACAGTAGAACATCCTCAGAAGGAAGRAGTCTTTCACAGTCCAGTTTCTGTCTGAAATAGCTCAGACAACACTGTAYCTTCTCAAGAGATGAGGTTTCCACTGTTATTTCAGCCACAGCATGGAAGCACAATCACATAACGAGAAAAGGCCACACAGAGCAGGCACAGTCAAAGCTCTTTATCATTCTCCAAGTACCAAGGCAGTGGGTGCCCCCTGCGAGGCTGGAAACCACACACATTACTCTTGAGAGAACACAACACAGCACTGGGAGTCACAAACTAGTTCATTACCCACACTAGAAATATCCCAGAAATACACAACCACAATATAAACAGAGACGTTATTATTTGTGAAGTACATACCACATAAAATACACTCTGGAAACTAAGGGGACCTATTGTTTCAGGGAAGAGTTATGGTGACTCCAGGTAAGGTAAAAAGGAGWGGAACCCATATTGTGCAGAAGAGAGCCATGTAATCCAGCCTTCCACACGAGAGAGACAGGCAGTACTCAGGGATTGGACACCACAACTCTCTGTGCTTGGCTGCAGTGGGATGGAAAGAAACCTTGGCCAAAAAAAAGACACGTGCAGCAACAGCCCAATTCCACACTGCTATTAACTTGTTCAGTGATGGAAGAGAGATGAGGAGCAAGACCTTGCACAGCTCTTTTATAAAAACAGTGTCATAATACTTTATGTAAAGGATGAGGACTGCAGCCAGCAGCACTTAGCCAAATTAATTAAGATCTGGAAATAATAGTATAGCACAAAGTTTAGTACAGGCTAAGCAGTTAGCAAGCTGATTCCTAGGAGCACTGACTGGCCCATCCCCCTTTTAAAAACTTCCAGCAAAATATTGATGCAGTGACAGACAYAAATGAAGCAACAGACATAYTAATTTCCCYTTCTTKTGCACAGCTATTCAGCTCTCCTRGGCASTGGCAGCAGTGTTCATAAAGCAACWTTCAAACAAGTGTTTTCTATTAGAAGAGACAAAGAATTTCACAGAGAAGTTTCAAAATACAATAAATTATTTACCTTCCAGATGATGCTGATCTGTTTCACCAGCTAGTTTGGTGAACTGCCATTTCTGCTTGAAAGCTTAAGGAGGYAATGGAAACAACCTGAAGTAGTGCCATAGACGATTAACACCTGATAGTACCACCCCTTCCACCTGCTGAAGAGTTGGGTAATTRATGCAGAATGTGTTACATCTGCCAAAACACTGCAGTGACTACCCCCTACCAGCAAGATACACACATATTCCACCTTCAATCTGTGTTTCTACTTTTTACTTTTCAGGGCACTGCAGAASTTCCTCTCTTACACAACACCAAATGACAAACATCCTTACTTCTGCCAACTCATTTTTCCTGATTATAATGGCACCGTTTTCTTTTTACAAACACTTCTGCTTGCTGAACACTAGCAACTCTTTTTCCCTATTAAATGAAAAAATGAGCAAAAGTAAAGGTGAATTACACAAAAGAAGGAGCAATCTATATGAAGAAACAAAAGAGCTAAAAGACACAACRCTTCACTTTTCTCTAAGATAGTTTATACATTTGATCCCTGTGCTCTTACTGAACTGAAGGTTTGCATCTAGAGCAAACAGGTGCTGTTCAAATGTTACCAGCAGAGGTCCAGCTGCAATTCARTACAGGACATACACTAAAGCAGTACCAGAAAGCTTAATTCTTTGCTCTTTACACATAATTCTTTACACATTACACATTTATGCTTTCCTTCCTTTGTAGCTGCCAGTAATTTGCAGACTCTTGACAGCAGCTGAGCCAACGTTCAGGACATTCCAACACAAGCCAGATTTAGTATAACTRGAATGTAAGGTGCTGATACATCCAGAGCAAGATGTGATGAGAACCAACACAACTCACTGAAGGCACCCAGTTTTTCTCTTCTGTGAGAGATTTTTCTCTTCTGGTACAAAAAGTCAGTTGAAATTCAGTCACAAATTTCAGGTTCTGTGGGACATTTTTACAATAGCAACACAACAGCTTCACTGCAATGGCTGTGTCATCCCAGCATCCTGTGTGCAAGGCACAGAGGCTGGAGGGAACCCTGACACACCTCAACACACCTCAACACAYCTGCCACCCTGGCATTCTGCGTTACAGATCCAGAGGCAGCAATCAGTGCCCAGGACAACACCTCAGCCCCACCTGGCAGCCCCAAAACTGCAACCCTAGTTACATGTGCCAAGACTGAATGGCTAATTCTGCCCAATTTAGCTGATGTAGGTAGAAAGGATTTAACCCTGAAGGGGGCAGCTTTGTACTCCATCATGAAACCTCAGCATAAAGCATTTTATAAWGCTTTGCCTTTCAAAAGCAACATTACTGGCAACCCAAAAAAGTATGGTAAAAAGATGGTGACTTCATTAAGTTCCCCAGAGCCATACATATTCAACACAGCAAGCAACTCAGACTTCAGAACCATTGTGCCTGCTGGTGAATAATGCACATCTGGAAGTCCCTAACTGATCCCACTGAGCRGTATAACTGAAACCAGAATTTGGTCTGGCATCTTCAGATCTTAACTTCAGTATCTTTAAAAGACCATCTTGTCAGAGCTGACTTCATTTGCCTCATATATTGAATCAAAAGCCCTGATGAAATCCAGCACCAGTGTGTTTCATCAGTCAACAGGAAGTCACTCACAGAAGTGGCAGATCATTTTTGTCACCCTACAACTGAAGTCTCAATGTTTTAACAAGATTGAATAAAATACATTGTGAATACAGAAACAGTAATTAAATGCTATATTCTTAAGATAGCAGTSTAAGATTTGTTAGCAACACATTAAAAATCCCACTGCCCTCTAAGGAAACAGATCATCAATTTCAGATTTGCTTCATCAGTTTCATTGTCTGTTTTGTTTCTACATTCTTGCAGCAAAAACACAGCAGAGTAAAACATACTGCTTAACAGAACTTAATTTATAATACTTCAAGATGCAGTGAGACAATACAATAGTTTAGCTGGTGCCTGAACTAAAATATAGCCATTTAGGGGACAGCTACCCAGCACAGCGTCAGGTCAGAGCCCAATCATGACGGTTCCTTGAAAGTTTCCACCAAAACTTCATCAGTGCATCTTGTTTGATCTCTGTGCCCAGAGGGCAGGACCACATAAAAGCTGTTGGTGGTGAGCTTGTAGGGATGCTTCAGGATATGACAAGGGCTGATAGGATGTATGACATTTGTGGGAAATCAGGAGACATGTAAGTTCTTCTAAGCTTTCACAAGTCARGAGTTTGGGAATGGTTTATGAAGACCTTCAAAGCTGAATGTAAAACCACTTCAAATCTAGTGAGGTAAAGAAAACAACYCACATTTGGTGTACAGATAGATATGAACTGTGCACTGCCTGCTGTCCTTAAGCACAGCAGCCGCTTCAGCACAGCTCTCCATTTGTACCATGGGAAATGTCCACCAACTTTATGGGAACACAGTGCAGAATTRCTTCCTGTTTTATGCAGAGAATGTATTACAGCTAGGCATTGCCGTGGGGCAAACTTTGATGTGTGATGACCTTTCACTTACAACTTTCCCTCTACTTCATGAGCTGTGCTGTCTGAAAAACTAGAAAAGGAAAATATTTATCTGAATTAAATGATTCACACAAATGATATGCTTAATCATCTTAAGAGTCATATATCTCTCCTAACACACAGCTTTAAGTCCAAAGGATCTTAACATCAAAATGGCTAATAWATGACTCATAAATGCCTAGTGACTTGAAAAGGCTAGTGGATATTTCACTGTGAACCCTAACACTTTGCCATCTATGCCTTTCAGCTGAGGACTTAGGTATAACCGTGTAAAGGGAGGAAAAAAATACTGTTAAAATAGTGTGATAACTGTTTACAGCCCTGTTGTGCTATTCCACTGATGGAGAGACACGGGGCCTGCAGCCTCATGCGATGCATTTTAGAAGCGAATGCAAGTAGAAAGAACAGTGTGTTTCTGTAGCATTTCAGGCTTCTGCGAGGGTTTTCCAGCGGAAATCACGGTGCGCGCACACGGCTCTCGCAGCGATGCTGACACCCGGGCCGCGCAGGACCGATCCCGCACCTGATGGGCACACACCGGGAGCCCGAGCATGTCCCAGCCCCGAGCACCGCGCCTGTCCCGGCCCCGAGCACCGCGCCTGTCCCGGCCCCGAGCACCGCGCCTGTCCCGGCCCGAGCACCGCGCCTGTCCCGGCCCCGAGCACCGCGCCTGTCCCGGCACCGGCGGGGCGCTCCGCTTTCACTTCACCCGCCGCTGCCAAGCTCAGCCAAAGGGAAAGAAAGCTGGCTAAAGCCAAGAGAGGATGCCGGGCCGCCGGCGAGGGCTGTCAGCGAGGGCTATCAGCCGCCGGCCGCAGCTCGGGCAGGGGAGGCGCGGAGCGGAGCGCGGCAGCACCGCGGCGACAGCCGAGCGGCCGGGGCTGCCAGCGCTGCCCGCGGGCTGCTCCGCTCGGGGCCGGGCGGGCCGGGGCTCCCAGCGCTGCTCTCCCCGTGCCGGTGCCGCCGCCGCGCCCTCCCGGGGACCCGAGCGCGCTTCGCACCTGGGCCGGTGCCCGGTGCCCGGTGCCCGGT